>NW_028259151.1:1515151-1818181 GCF_977971745.1 Zootermopsis nevadensis | reverse complement strand
GTACTCCCACTTGTACTCTAGTATTTGGGAATGTAGAAAATTTGATCAATTGCAGATCTGTTACGATAGAACCCGCACAGATGATCCCAATAATTTTATTGGCACATGAAGTCAAGTTCCAAGAACTAGAAAGTAAATTTGGAAAGACTTAGAAGGAAAACACTGGTCAGATGATGCATATTTTGACTTGAGCAATAATTTTGTCAAAACGTGTGTAAGCAATGGAAGTATCAACAACTACTTATGACAGTTTTATGAACCTGATTTGGAGTAAATCAATGAAAAATCATTCTTATAATTTATTCACAGGTTAGTCACAGAGATCTGGAAAAAGTAAAACTTTCTCTGTTAGGTAAAAATGTGTATGTATTGCTCTTTCCCAAGTGAACAACAGAATATGTTCAGCCTCTTGACATGTTTTTTTTGGCAGCATACATTTTATAACTGAAGTATTGTACATCAAACAGGAGTCTGCTTACATGATTCAGGAATTATGCTTCATGATTGTGACTTCACATTAAAAATTCATTTAGTTGTGCATAATAAGTTAAGAGCACCAACTTACATGAGCGTGTTTCGTTACACCTGTAAGAATCCTGGCTGTGCTGTTTTCAACATAGGATGCCTTTATAAATAACTTTGTATTGAAGGCATATCTCATTGATGGATGTACCACTTTCGCTTTTATGAGATACTGCTATTGTCCACATTTTTATTGTTTTTAACATTTAAGTGATGGCATGTAACAAACTTTTCATTCTCATATGCATCAATGATACTTAAAATTTTACTGATTACTTTCATGAGAGATTTCTGACATTACTGTCTTTTTTTATTTCTGTAGATTTCACGTTGATATTTCTCTTTGATTGACTCTGAATCCATTTTGTGAGTTGCAGAATGCATGAGTGTGAAAGGACAGGCAAACAGCTATCACCACTGCACTCAGCATCCAATTACAATAAATCAATTCAATTCTTTATTATTAGTGTGCTGTATCAACGGCCAGAAGGCCAATTACGGATACAGCACAAGAGATGAGCACATGAATATAGTGGTAATAGCAAACTGAATATAAAAATGCATTAGTATGGAGGACACCATTGTACATAGAAAATGCTACTCTGAGGCCAATATTAAGGAATATTCAAATTTGACAAATTTGCTAGTTAGAACCTTGTCATTTGAAGCATGAAATCTGTTCATATCATTTGAAGTTCAAAGGAGACCGAGTTGTCTGAACAGTGGTTGTATACAAAGGATTTCATGGTGCAGTGCTTGGAAAAGTGGGGTAAAGAAAGACTCCTGTTCCTGACAGATGTGTTCATATTTCAGTAAAGTGGAAGCTGATTAAATGATTTAAAATGTTCCATTGAAACACACTGAAACAGTGTTATGTACCTGGAACATCAATTCTCATTTAACTTGTTTTCTCTGTCATGAATAATGTGATATACAAGTTAACTTTTACTTTAGTCGTGAAAAGTTCTATGATGTGCTCATCAACAACCAGAATTCTATTAAGAATATCAGTGGTTCAAAGAAATATCTCTGGCTTTTTGATAATAAAAGTTTCTCATCAAAATTGAGGTGTTGAATGTGTGAGGATTCTGACTCAAAGCATGTGTGTCTTATTAAGGTTATGAACCTATAGGAGGATTAGAGGTCTTGCAGCAGAGAAGAGAGCCTTTTCAAAATATTCTATTGGGTGGGTCTTGCCTGTAACATTTACGGCTCCTAAGATTATGGTCAACCTCAGTATCAAAACTTAAAAGTGTTTCATTTGTACAAGTATAATATTTGACCATTTATGAAATGTCACAAGAATTCTCAAATACAATGAATCTTTATTAATGCTATAATGACTTTCTTTACCGAATGTGTTGCTGAAGATGTCAATGTCCATGAGAAAGTAAAGGCAGTTCATAGATGGTGATATATCATTGCCAATCACGTTGCTTTTGGTGATAATTCCAGATCTGTTGCTGAAATTTTCATAGCATGTTTCAGCCTCAAGATGAAGAGCAGCTATTTAAAGTTGGTGATAATAGGAAAATGATTTCTGGTACTTCTGGTGATGTCTACTGGAACCGACCCCTAGAACCTGGCTTATTATACGATTTGACTCTAGTAGCACTCAATTGGCAGGATGGTGAATATGAGTCCAGTTTTGCAAAATTGAAGCATCCTGATCAGGCTCTGTCTGAAAAGGAAGGTGGCATTGGCGCTGAGTGGTCTGCATTGCTTCTGTTGCTGATAATACCAGTAGCTGTGTACTTTGTTATAAGGTCAGTTTTATATTAAACTCATGTCTTAAGATCCCCACAGAATAGCATCCAATACCCTATTAGTGGAAAGAATTTATGGCTGCATTATGGCTCCTCCTTCATATAAATGCACAAAATAGTAATTTTTTATACTTCCTGGCTTATCTGAATTTATGCCAATGCTCAGTCTAGCCTTGGCTTGATTTGACACCGGGAATACAAGATTTTTTATTCAATGCCATTAACATCTCCAGAGCAGTATTTAAACTAAAGTCTTGACAAGGATTTGTTATTTATGAAGATGAAGATGTCTTAAATAAATTACATTTGTTTTGAATAACAAATTAATCATAAATTCTGTGCTCAAGTGGGCTACCAAACAATGTTAGAATTTAAATACCCATAAGCCAAATAAATCATTCTTCTAATCATGAATATTATTATTTTAATTAATATTAATATTTTGTGATTTTCTTTTTGTACACTTTGTATGAAATTTGAGTTTTTCTATAAAAGATGGTAGGAAACTGAACAATTCTTCTAAATTTCTTTATATGTTTAAAGGAAGCCAAAGCAGACTGAGCCTTTTGAATTGATTTATGAAGATGCTGTTCCTGGTAAGTGTAGTACTACATTGTATAAATCAATGTAAGAAATATCAGTTGACTTTATCAATATTACAATAGGAGTTTATGATGAAAGAATCTAAAATCTAACAATTAACCTAAATATGAGTCAAATCTCTCAATTCCACAATCAAAATGCTCTCCACTGCATTCAGTTTAACTTAACATCTCTGGTTTATTCCATTTCACTTTCACAGGTGGCCTTCCACCAAGTTTCTTGTTCTTAACATGGCAGTGGAACCTCAAATTTCCTAAGTGTTCGAGAATTTTGGTCATTGGCATTTGTAAATTATTTAGATATTTATTTGCAAAATGTATGACCCATCTTCTTCATTTCGGTTTTTATGTAGTACTGAATAACAGCATGTGACTACAGATGGTCTTCCTTTCCAGCACACACAAGCACATACAGAAGTGTGCACAAGCATATGTACACAAAGCCTATAACACACACCCAAACTCACACTCACATACACATACATATATTGACCATATATATCACCTCTATATGGTGAAGTATCTTCTCAATTTGCTGTTTATCAACATATGCAAATGTTATTCTACCATAGTTATTAAGAGAGACCAAACTAAAGAAATAAACAGAACATTTAGTAAAATTTTTGTGTAATATAACATTTCTATTTCCATTTTAATATACAGGTTGATTCTAAGAGGACTTTACAACTTTGAAAGTGTATAGAAATTTATTCAGAAGGCTTACAGAATCGGTTGAGGTGACATTTTGTAGCAAAACAAATCAAGTTTTACCTCAAATAGTCAATTTCGTTCGATGTGATTGCCATTGGTGATACGGCAGACATCCCACCTGAAATCAATTTCTTGCCAAACACGATACAGCATATTCAGTGTCACTACTGCAACTGCGGCGGTGATTCGAGCTTTGAGCTCAGAGAGATTGGCAGGTAAGGGTGGAACAAACACACGATCTTTAATGAAATCCCATAAGAAAAAATCGAGAGGTGTCAAATCTGGAGAACGAGGTGGTCATGCTATTGGCCCTGTTCGACCAATCCACCGACCTGGGAAACGGTTATTGAGGAAATCCCGGACTTCTGTGAGGTAGTGCGCCGTCTTGCTGGAAGTGACTGCATCCTTCTTGGCCATCTTCGTCCTACTGTGGTACGAAAAAGTTTTCGAGCATATCCAGATACACGATACCATTGATGGCTCTCTCATGGAAAAAGAACGGGCCGTAGACTTTAACTTTGCTAAGGCAACAAAACACATTCACCTTTGGGCTGTCACGAACATGTTCCAGAGATGCACGTGGATTTTCGCTGCCCCAAATCCTGCAGTTGCAGGTGTTGACCTTACCACTGACATGAAATGTCGATTCATCACTGAAGATTATGTAGTCCAGTAAAGTTTCATCTTCCCCTATCCGATGCAACATTTGTGCACAGAATTCCTGACGAGCCACTTTATCTTCGTCAGTAATTTCTTGCACAATGGTAAATGTGTATGGTTTTAAGTGCAAACGTTTTCGTAACACGCGCCAAACGGTCGGTTGTGGAATGCCAGTCTCACGAGACGCACATCGCTTTGATTTCGCAGGACCACAGAAAAAGCTCTCCCTCACTCGTTCCCCGAAAGTATCAGAAACACGCGGGCGACCTGGAGATTTGTCATGGCAAACAGAACAACCAGTCTCCACAAAATTCTTGTGCCAAGAATAAATTGTAGGTCTACTGGGAGGATTCTTGCCATACTGGGTGCGAAAATTCCGTTGAACCATTGTCGCATATTTCGTTTCTTCAAACCACAGCACACAGCGAGTGCGCTCCGCACCTGTGAAAGTAGCTATTTTGAAATGCACTGCTGCTTGCGGTCGCGGTGACGGAATTCGGTACTACAGCACAACTTGAGTCAAACTTGATTTCTTTGCTACAAAATGACACCTCAACCGATTCTGTAAGCTTTCTGATTAAATTTCTATACACTCTCAAAGTTGTAAAGTCCTTTTAGAATCACCCTGTAGTTTTTAAGTGAAGAAACCATACAGTTATATTGTGTCCTTCTATCAAGTCTTTGCCATCTATCAGTGCTTATACAAAATATTCATTCAGCCACATAATGTTTTGAAAAATGTTTAAACACATTTATGACACTTGATATCAGGTTTGTGACATTGGAGGCTCAGCCAAACTTGTACTTTTTAATTTTCTGTAGTCTGCAGTACCCATGTGACAGGTGACCTAATTCATGAGATTTCTAGGATAATCATTTATGATGGTATCATTACCCATGATCCTCCATGCTAATGCCATCACCTTGATGTCCTATACACATATATGATGAATGTGAATTTGTTTAATTGTTTATATTATGCAGTCCCACATAACAATTGCTACAAATTTGCTTCAAAACATGAGTTTTCATTCATAAAATAATAGGTATACCCTGCTTTCTTCTTTCTTCCTTCATCATAAGCCTTATGTCAAATGTTTTTCCTGAACATGTCTGTGCTCCATTACAATATTTTCACATGAGGCTCTATACAGACAAACCAGCAACTGGCTCTTAGTCATTTAATACACAACATACATTGTGGTAGTTCTGTGTTTTTCACACCAGGCATTTGAAAGAAGACCAGCACAGGAGGCAGCAGAATATGAAATATACTCAAAACACATTGAAGATTCACCTGATATATTGTCAGAGTGTCTGAACAGATATTCATGCTATTTGGTAAGGACATTATGAAATGAAAGAAGACAATCTATACTTTCCCATCTTAATTTTCTACATATGGTAATAGAAACATGTAGGATGTTCACACATGTGACATGGAATGTGTTGTTATTTGTCAGCATTTGTAATTCATGCTGCCATCTATTATTTGCTGTAAGATATCACACCCACTACAAATGGTGCTGAGAACACCCATGGATCTTTTGCGTACAGGTGGCTCCATTACATGCTATCCACAGTTTCATTTCAGTGGCATCAATATCCAATCAAAACTTATTTAGGCTGATCAAAGAAATACACTGCATATAACAAAGTAACAATGGCACCATAGCCCCTTTGACACTATTGTTCCTTGAAGCTGAGCTCCAAAATTTATATAATTTTTGTTCTGTTAATACTTGATGCTGACATTTTGGTATCATCTCAATTACTGGATTGGTGACTCTTATACATTCCCCATTTTGCAGGAGCACAGCCCCCATGTACAACAAGAATCACTTGTGCTCTCCAGAGTTCACCTATCCAATCTTGTTAACTCTTATAATACTTAAGAAAATAATATGGGGAGGATATTTGGTAGTTGTGCCAGAATATGGCCTTTCTGCTATGTTCAAATACTGCATAGTATGCCACCTTTACCTGCGGCAACAGTGAGATTGCAGTGGTATTTAAGAGATTATCTAGCTCATGTCATTACAGAAGATGCCGAAAATAGTCCCTGTTGACACAGATACTGTTATAATCTAGATATATGGGGAACCTGAATAACAATGATTCCTCTGATCTCCCCCATGCATGGATTATTTTATAGCCTCTAGTTTTTACATGTCTCCACTGGCTTAAGATGTCAATGATGAATCACATGGTTATAATGAGTATGGAGTTATTGTTTTGGAAGTCTATAGTTTCAGTTGTTTTGTAGCAGTTCAAATGGCCCCCTTTAATACCATAGTTTCTTATGCAAAGTGTTTAAGGGACAATCAACTGTTCAAGCTGAGCTTCATTTTTATTCAAATACTGTTTTATTAGTACTTGTCAATATTATTTTGGTTTTGTGTCTGTTAACACAACAGATGTTCTTACTTTTACAAATAATATTTGTTTTGGGAAACTAAACCCTGGGAAATTTTCTTCTTCATTTACTCTAAATTTTCCTAACCATGTTATGATTCTGTGTGAACTTATCCATAACTTACTCAAATGGAATCTTGAACAACACTGAGTTATAAATGAATAACACTATGCAATACAAAATTAAACAACTTCCTATAGTCCCTGCTAATATCTTGCAGCCGTTTGAGACAACCAATGAAATGACCACATAAAGTGGCACAGCTGGCATATATCCCCACTGTGTAATGCAGAATATTTTTCTTAATGTAAAATTCAGACCTGGTTGACAAGCATGAACTTTCATTGATGTAACTAAAACATATGTTTTGTTGATCTTGTGATTCACAGAAAGACAAGTACCAGAACCTGATAGAACTCCAGACTATCATGCAGCAGATTACCCATATGAAGTAGTGGTATGAATACAAATTACGAAATAGATTATTTTTAAAAAATAAGGGGACTGAATGAAATTTGCTAGTATAACAACCAGAATGAATCCCAGTAGAATCCTCTTGGTAATGTAATCATTGAGGCAGTCAAGCACCATTCATGCAGTGGACTTTGACTTTCAGGAAACTCTGATAGCAGTGAAATTATTCACAAATGTCAATTGTGGGCTGATGAAACAAACTGCCTTCCATAGCTATTATACTTCATGTAATAGAGCATTCACAAATTGAAGATATAGTGGCAATAACACATCAAAGAACTCTATTTATTATGCTATTCAAACAATTTCTAACTTATTTTTTCCCCATATATTTTATATTATATGAGTATATTATTAAAAATAAAATTGAGAAATATGAATTGTATTTCTGGGTGATGGCCTTGAAGATGGATACAATATGGATCTGTGAATGTTGCCAGTACACTACATAGTATTTAAGATACATCTGATACCTATTTGTTGGGAGACAGATAATTAGTAAGTCTGCCCACTAATTTATAACAGCTAATGATAATATATTCAAAGGAAGGTTATATACATTTCCACATAAAATTTCATATGTGGAAGGCAAATTAAATTCCTTTTATCTAAACATTTAGTGACAGAAATTGATTATCCTTTAAGGCCCCAGAATGTCTTTTAGGACATGGTAATTGTATCACTAGCTCGCCAGCACAGCATCGTGTAACTTGACTTTGTGATTGTCATATTGGGGTCTGATCCACTAAAATATATAAGCGTAGTTAAGAAGGATGATCATATAACCCTCATAAATTTCCATGTCAAAAGGACTATTTTAATTTCTATTATGCTAATTTTTACTCAGCCTCGCACATCAACTAGCAGTTAAGATTTGTAAGTGGAAATTACTTACTTAGTAATTTTTAGATAAGTAGTGAGCTGAATGCTGTAAAGTGTCTCAATAAGTTGATCTGATTTGGCATATTTGAACCACTTATTTCATACTGACAAATGGTCCTGAAATATTTTGATATATTTCTTGAAATTATTTCAGATTGATTATAACGTGATTTCTAGAGTTCGGTTACAAATACACATTTATGTGCTTTATTTAGGGATTATGTGCAATTAAATACTTGTGTTAGTAATTTTTTCTATAATTTTGAATTTCACTGATGCAACAAATTGTCAAAAAGTTGATGTAATTTACTAGAATGTTAATATGTGCCTGCTTTGATACAGTGGTTCATTTCACCATACCTTTATAAGTGGTTGTTCTATTGGTCAGATATCCACTGTGTATTTACATTAATAAGTAAAGTTAAGTAAAGCTTCTCGCTACATGCCTATTTACATTAATTTTCTCATTTATATCACAAAATGGATTATTCATATAGCAGGTCCCTTGAAACATCTCTGCTTGTGTGAAGAAAGTTTAGCATGAGGACTGTAAATAGACCACAAATGAGGAGAGTAGCTCATAGATGAGGAGCCAACTGGAATATATGTTCTTTCTGATTCTAAACAAAAATTGTCAGAAGGTCCCAGATGATGTTATGTGAAGGGTAGCAGCAGTAATAGGCAGGTAAAAGGATTGGCTTGGATGAAAATGTACCACTTGATATCAAGGATTAGTCTTATTCCAATAAATACTCAGAATATATTCTCACATACATTCTTGTCACATTATTATTAGAGCGTTCAAATCTGTACTACCATCAGTATTACTTCCTGCTAGTAACTAGCAAACTGCCATTGAAGAGAGAATCACATGTAAGGACAAAATATTTCAATGCACCTACTCTCTACAAGTGGTGCAGAAAGACCTATTGGTGCATGATGAAGAGTTCTATCATTTTTCTTATCTAAAATAATTATTTGAAACCTCTTTGTTAATATTTTATAGTAAGATGAATATACAACCATCCACCACCCCTCTCCCCGCCTTCAGAAAAAATCAGAAGCATGATCATCTGTAGAAGTTGAGAAGTTTATATAGCAAAATTTTGTAATTCTTTGAGGTGTACTAATGTTGATGACCTCTGCAACAGAAATATTGCTTATTGTTAGTGTTTGGCCTAACAGAAGGAATGCCCCATAATTGTTATTTCATGGGCCTAAAACAGAAAGAAATTGAAAGATCATGGGAATATCACAGCAGTGTGTTAAAAAGGCAAGAGTGGCAAATACAGCTGTTGTTGTGAATAATTCTCTGAAAACTGAAGCAGTGCACAATACAACACATGAGCTATGAGCTATACTGATCAATGTTGATACATCTAACAGGATGGGCAAGAAGGCTGGCATAAGTCACAAAACTTCAAGTGAACAAAAAGACTTTTATATATTTAGTTGTCATAAATTAATTTTTAATACAGAAAATATATGAAACAAAATTAATGACTTGCACTTCAGGAGACTATTTGTCCACAAATTTGCCTTGTAGTGGAATACAGGTGTGTAAGTGGAAAAGGAAGGGAATGAGGTAAACCAAATCCAGCATTATCCCATTTGTCCCATCTGGAGGAGAAGCAATAAGCATATACTGTTGTGAGGCCTCTGTTATAAGACTGCATTTCTATGTTTTAGAAACTGTACCAAGTGAAAATATCCCTCAAATTGTAAACTGATTTATTGAGAAGAAACTTTGATTAATTATTTGCTTGTGTATGTGAATTGCAGGAACAAAGAATTCTACAGTTTTTGTCAGTGGTAACAGAAACGTTTACATTATACATTCACTTTTTAAGGTAAATACATAAATAATATCAAAATATTTTTCCAAATATAAATCTAATGACAACAGCTAATGTAAATACATTTAATATTCTTTTCAATTATAAATAATATTGCAGAGAGACAGCTTAAGGTATGATTTAAAATGACAGAGTAAATATAATTTTGTTGCATGCGTTTTGGGGATTAGTTGAGAATTTTCCAGAAGATGCCACACAAAATCCAATATCATTACTAGATGGGGTGGGGACAGTCAGTCACTCTGCCTAAGTCAGTAGAGCTGCTGTAATATTCCTTATGCATTCTTTACATATTAGTTGGTATAAGCAACTGTTTTTTATAGGCTAGCTTTCTGAAAGCAACATTTTTCTATGTCAGTGATCTTTTCAAGTGTTAGATTTTTATACACACAATATAAAAAGGGCAAAGTATCAACACTAGTTACTGTGTTCTCTACAATGTTGTGTACTAGGAGATTTATAGAACTAGAATTGTTCGTGTGATATTCTTTGTTCCTAACATAGATTGTCATCAGAATATTCTCATCTTATATTTCACTTAACAGATGTCCTGACCAGTGGTTAACAACTGTGTCTATGTGGGCAGCTGTTTTGAGGCAGTGGAGAGATTGTGTCAATTTTGAAATACTGTAAACATTTCTAGGATTCATTAAAAAAAAAGGAGGAACTTAAAAATAAGACAAGAATTTATATTCATCTAGAAATGCTTTCAGTTACTACTGTATTATTTTTATTATAAAATCAGTTATTCTGCAATAATAATTGGCCATTTTTGTTAACTAAAATACATAACAACAACTAAGAACGGATTTAACATATTTAAATTTGAAATTACAAACTACTTTGTGCATTTCCCATGCTGTCAGAAATTAAAAGACGAAGTGAAATCTCAATTCACACACAAATTTGCAGCGGATATATTTTCTGAACTCAAACTACAGCTCCAGGAGCGTTTTTCGGATCTTGATGCAAGTGCAGAAGACATTTCCATATTTTAAAATCCATTTGACTGTACAATTAAGAAGCTTCCACCTAACCTTTAATTGGAAGTGATTAATCTGCAGTGTGATGAAATGCTAGAAAGCAAATTTCAAAGGAAGAATTGTGCCAGTCCAGGTCTATGGTTCAATTCCCGAACGGACTGAGCCTTGAGAAGAAATGTAAACCAGGCTTCGGCATGTTGATCTGGCTTATAAGAAAAACGAAGAAGGTGTAATTACATGATTTTTGAAACGCCTTACTTCACCTAAATTAGACTCAATGCTTAATTTTGGCTTTGTTAAACACATTGAGTTGAAGGAATGTGGCCAACATGGCCACTTGCGGGTCTCCCTCCTCGACATTCTTTCTGTCCCAAGGAAGCCTGGCGTAGAAAAAAGCCAAACATAGACAAACAAGCAAAAATACTTAAGCCATCCCAGGTGCAGGGTGATGATTGCATTACGACCATTGCCTTCTTGCGATGGACCAATTGAATTTGAACACAGCTTATAGGCGCGTTCCCGCCGTTGTGGAGGAACGAATCAGATCGCCGCATTTAAGCCAAATTCAGTAACAAATAACGTGATGCAGGGGTATTTAAGCGCGATCGTGGTTGCGGGGCGCTCTCTAAAGTTTTGGTCCTTCGGTTGAGCGGGGGTGTTTTTCTTTAGCAAACATAGGAAAGAACAAAGGAACACCCGAGCCATCCAGCTGCCTCCATGAATAGTGCTTAAGATATATATGTTCCTCCGTGTATTAAGGAACAATAAAGTGTCGTCCATCAGTGCAACACAGAAAAACTTTTGTTATCCATTTGTGCAGAAACCTGCTCCACCTTCTAATTCCCGTGTATTCCCGGGGAGTCGGAAACTCGTGCTCACCGACAACCTCACACCATCATCAACAATCCCTTTCTGTATCTTTACACATCCCACGTCAAGAAGCTGTAACCATATGAGCAAACCAAGCTACGACTATACTAAACAAGCAGTGTGACGTGCGGTGGAAGAAAAGGGACGGTTACAGCGATTTGGCGCCCAACGTGGGGCTCGACGACGTAGAAGTGGGGCTTCCAAGGAAGAAAGACACGACGACGGAGAAGCGGCTCGACGACGAAGGAGCAGCCACGACGAAGAAGCGGCGGTCAGGAGGACGAGCGGTAAACAAGTCTCCACGCCGTTCGCAGCAAGGCTGAGGGACAACGACCGACGTCGAACCGAGAGCTACAACCTTCAACGACATCCCTATTCAGGCAAGCCTACAGACATTCAGGTGGGTGAAAGACAATATGGCTTTCAGGGGGCTTCGAAGTAAGAAGGCATTGTGCGGAGAAAACCGAGGAGGACTTGCTAGGAGATTGGCCGTGGGGACAGGCTACTGAAGACGAACAAGTGGTGGACCATCCAGTAGTCGAGGCCGAGGAAATATTAGAGCGTAACACACAGGGGGAGAAAATTTAAGAACTGTAGGTACAGTTGAATAGAGTAACAAAAAGGGGGGAGCAGCAGATAGAGTTGAACAAACAGATCTATTAAACATGATATTGCAGGCTTTGCAGGAGAACAGAAAGGAAAATCAAAGGTTCAGGGAGGAAACTTTACAGATTTTGCAGGAAAATAGAAAAAGAGACAAAGAGGAAAATGAAAGGATTAGGAAGGAAACTTTAGAGACACTGCAGGATAGTATTTTCAGAAATTCAGAAGTGTTATCTGAAAAATTCAGGGCCGAGATAAATAAAATAAATGAAAGTATTAATAAGAGAATTACATATGAAAATAATGAATTAAAGCAAGCTGTTATCTGTCTGGAGGAGGATACTCAGCAACAAATTAGAAGTGTGAATAAAAAAATAGACCAAGCGAATGAAAGTATGAATGCAAAATTGAAAATGCAAGTGTCTGAAGCCAAGGCGGGCCACGAAAGGCTAGGAACCTAACTCAGGGCTGAAGTGAAGAAAAATATGAGAAATATTTATAAGGAAATTTCGAGTTTTAAGTGGGGAGTGACGGAGGAAAATATGAACCTGGTTCAAGAGCAAGTGAAGGCTGCTAGCAGGGACAGCGTTTTGAAATTAGGAGAAATTTCGAGCAGGATAGACAAAATTCAGGAACAAGTAACTTCAGTGTGTCATAGTCGATCTGGCAACGGGCACCCATCTCTTATTAGCTCGGAGTGGTACACGGAACGAGGTGTGCCAACCCCGTTACAAACGCTTGGCTCTGGACACGAAGCGGGAGGGCGTGAGAGAGTGTGCGAGGTTCAGCGGTGCCCAAATGAGGGACCTACTGTGCCATTTACATGTAGTAGTGGGGGTGACCTGACGCGCACCCCTGAGTTGGCTGGACTAACCGCAGCACACTACAGCAGTAGTGTCTTAAACGATCTAGTTCTACCAAAATTTCATGACAGTAATAGGCAGTTTCTCGCGGAACTTGATGACTACTATTCGTTGAAGGGGGTCCCAGAACGTTTGAAATTGCCTATAGCAGTCAAGGCTGTTACAGATAACTATGCAAAACAATGGTTTACGGCAGTATACAAGGACTTGGCTGACTATAATCATTTTAAGCAACCCATTACGGGGCTATTATGGAGTCTCAAGTACGTATATCACTATATCAGGACAGGTACGACAGAAATAGGAATAAAACCATGTCGGCGCATTTCTTGCGATATTCTGTGTTAGCAGCCAACCTATCACCAAGATTGGCAGAGCTACACCTTGTAGATGCAATTTCCGGCCATTTCCCGCCGTATGTGCAATGAGCGCTTTTGTCAGCTGGCGTTCGAACCGTTCAGGACGCGTTGAATTTTCTGCGAAAAATGGAAACTATGGAAAATTTTGACGAGCGGGGAAAACAGAATTCTGATGCGTCGCACAACGCAAGGAACATGCAAGGAGGTTCAAATGAAAGGGGACAGGGCCGATTTAATAGGAGCAGAAATCATCCCCACCAAGTGAGGAGCACAAATTTCCGTGAGAGTCAGGGTTATAACCAGAACAGACCATACTCGTCTCATGACGGCGGACAAAGGGGCCAGTTCACCTCTCCGGAAAATACAGGCACTGGTATGCACACTAGAAACAACGGCGACTACCACGAAGGTTTGAATCCAAGAGCAGACCCCTACGACCCAAACAGGAACGATACGTCTGTAACGTGCCGAGGACGTTCATCAGAACAAGTTCCGGGAAACGAACTCAGGACGATGTAGAGGACCGCCCATTGTCCCCCGACGACGGCCTAATCCAAGGTCCAGTCATGAGATCGAGAAATGCAAGTGAAGAGATGGTAGAGCCTGAGGAAATTCACGATATTCTTAATTATGTTTCTGAGAATCCAAACCAAGAAAGTGAGATGACAATTTTTTATGTAAACGAGGATAATCTACCTGGTTGCCCTCAAGCCAAATTGAAAATTGAGGACAAGGAAGTGATAGCCATCTTAGACAGCGGTGCTGAAATTTCGATTATTTCGGAGGCATTGTTCGATGTTTTGATAGAAAGTGGGTTAAAACTGTTACATATTCCTGTAGTAAACGGAGTGCTGATCTCGGCATGGGGTTCGCGGACCAAGAGGATAAGGAAGCAAGCGTTGATCCCGATCAAAATAGATGATGACATGTACGAGCAAGTTTTTATGGTTGCCCCTCAGTTGTTAGCGCACGCTACATTGGGAGCAAATTTTTTGAATGATTTTCAAGTTGTTGTTGATTTCAAAGAAAAATGTTTCACGACGAAGCAGGATGGAAAAAGATCCAGACATAGTTTCATCTACGAGGATAAGGCAGGGGGAGGAGACGGAAACAGGCCGATTGCGAGCTGGGACCTGGCAACTTATGATCATCGGTTCATTAAGGGAATAGAACCTGGACGGTCGGAGAGTCGAGTAGCAGCCACTGAGATGAAATACAGAAAATCTGCATTTTTAACTGGTCTTGAAACTGAGACCCTGGGCATTTGAAGCCAGCATGACCATTATTTTTGGTGATGCTTGAAGTTAAAACATGCAATATTGTGCTTGTCATATTTCTTCATTTAAGGCGATTCTTATAATGGATACTAACAGATTGATTTGTTATTTGTAGTGATGAATTAAGAGAACATTTGAAGGCACAAACCAAAGTTCCATTTGAGCCAAAGTTGCTCGTAAATCTTGCTAGAGATTCCAGTGATAATTCTAGTGACTCTGACTCCAGTTCAGATGCTTCTTCTTCAACTTCAGACAGTAGCTCAGGTATGTGCACTCTTTAATCTTTGTTGTGTGGGACGTTGAATGTCATATTTTATATTTTGTAATAGTTTGGAGAGGACATTAGAGTTTTATATATCTTTGCTATGGTATATGTATTTATATTTTTAGTTCTTCAGTTCTGGTGTATATGTGCATAACATGTAATGAATTTTATAAATTAAATTCAACAGAACCCTGTAGAGTACAGGTAGCCCTCGATTTGCGCCGATTTAGAATAACGCCGATTTTGAAACCAGAAAGTCAAAAAGTGAAAAAATATATTTTACTATTATTTATAACGTTTTACAATGCATCTTGTACTGTTTCTTATATTAAATCGTAATTCATACATCGCTGATTTTGAATAAAAATTATAAATACAGTCATCTGTGCAATTACCTATGTTTCTTTACCGCGAATTTGCTCCAGTGAGATCGATGAATCGATAAAAGCTGTTCGTGAAATGCAAACTTTTGCATATGCGAGTTTGCTCTTATGCAATTTCATTCCTGGCGCTTTTAAACTTTCAAAGGTCTAATTTAATCTCTGCGGAGGTGCCGGGGTTATTTTTACTACGCGATTTTCTATAGGTCGGCGTCTTACATGAATGCAACTATCGCATAACAGCAGAGATGGCTGTACACATCAATCACATGAAAGAATCACAGTCAATCTCGGGGACCAACGAATTGCTCACTGTAAAGTGTATAAAATATATTTTTTTTAAATTCCCTTTATTTTATTTACGTTATTTCAGAGCTTTAAATGTAATGCCATTATATTACTCGTCAATGTTTGAGTGCTGGAAACGCATGTCATTGACTTCCCATTGATTTATATTATAAAAGAGTTTCAATTTACGCCGATTCCGATTACGCCGGTTCGTTCAGGAACACATCCCCGGCGTAAATCGAGGGTTACCTGTAGTTCTTGGTAGGATCAGGACCTTTTCTTAAAAATTGCATCTTTTAAGTAATATATTCCGTATAGTCTTGTTTTACTGACATTTTAGAGGTCCTTGATGCCTTCGTTGACAGGGTGATCGCCATCACCGTGCACGGACACTTTTAGCCATACCTCTGCTAAGCTTTATAATATTGTAATTGTTTGTTGGCGGAATTATTCTTTTTTCATAGTTTTACTCTTTATTCCTTTTTTAAGACCATATATTTAATGTGGGTCTTAGGTTCTGGTAAACACAGTATGACTGATACATGTGTTATATTTATGTTTCCTTAATATTTTAACGTGATTATGATCATATTCATGGTGATAGCTTAAACAACCATGTTATTGTTTGTGTATGTTTATGAAAACTTTGTCTTTCAGATTCTGATCACAGAGAAGTCATTCAAAAAAATCTAAAAGCTCAAAACAAGCCGTACAAGACATAAGAAGATAAGAAAATAACTTGAAATTATGAAAAGGAAGAAAAGTGGGTGATCTGATGGAGAGAAGCATGGAAACATTTGATTGTAAAAGTACAACAGAACACCCAGCACCACAATAAAATAAATAGTAATATAACATAACTTATATAACAAAATTGATGTTTTAAGTAACATGTTTTATTTGTAGTAGCTCAGTTTTTTTGCGTTTTAGAGATGGACCTTGTAAATGTTATCTATATCCTTACAAGATTCTTTTATAGATATTATTTTCTTATGGCCATGGAAATAAATGTTTTTAATATTGATGTTGCCAAGAAAGTATTCCTGTTCCTCTTTTAGCTAGTACAGAGTTCATTATGATGACTCAAGAATAAATGTGCTGCAACATGTTCAGCTACCATTTTATCCAGAATGTTACAGAAGGTCTGAACACACTTCCTGCTTTATCACACTAGTACGTCTCATTTCAAATAGCATCAAACATTTAATCAGGTAACTTAACTCCAATGTATATGAAGATGTCTTGTTTCTTTGTCACATGGCTGAAAAACAAAGTAGGTAAAAATGAGAGACCCAGATCAGATTTGAACCAAACAACTTCTGATTATGAAGCAATAGTGTTATTCATTACAGTATATAATGCCAGACAAGGAATTTAGAACATTCAGGTATCAATACAGGCAGGAGCCTGGCTTCTACGAATATTCATCCACACCATCAGATTTATATTTTATCCAGAACAAAATATAAAACCCTGAAGCAGTGGCAGCTCGTGAGTCTGGGCAGTGGTGGTCCTGCGCAAAGGGGAAAACTCAGAATAGTTGTGAGTATGATTTTCAGCAGACAGTAAACTTCAGCAAGGGAATTTTGAAGCCCACTGCTTGTTATTATTTGATGGAGGTTTAAAGCCCAGGATACTTGATGAAATTCTTTCCTCTCATAAAGAACAGAGAGGTCAGTCCGCAGTCTTTCTTTATTCAGCATGGGGTAAGCTAACACAGTTTCATCAAGTTCCTTCGAAGGAAATTGTCGACTGTGTAGAGGAAAACGTTCAGATGCCAACAGTTTTGTTGAAGAAGGGTAACCGGTGAAATTGAACCGCTCCTTTTCTTGAAAACAAATTGTGTCACAGACCTCTTTCGCAACAATGGTTAGATCTTCATTTTGTTTTCGTTTCTTAAATTCTGGTGGCTCTCTTGAATTTTCTGAGGCTAAGCAGATTTCATTCCTGATAGTATAAATTTCATTATAGAAATCTCCTAACGCTGAATGGACAGTCGAAGAGTTAGCATGGCGGCTTTGAAACTGATCATACAACAAGTCAACATGTGGCATGATACGGTGAAAGAAAGAAAACCAAAAGAGGAAATGCTTGTGATTCAGCATGCGTAGGAGTCCTGAAGCTGCTTGCACTGTTGGAATGTTATTTGACTTTTGCAGCTCCTTAAAACATTCTATCAACTCGTTAATATTTTCATAGACTGTGTTCATGACCATGGAGTTAAAATTCCATCTAGTGTTGGAACCTCGTGGAATTATTTTGAAATCACAGCCAAACACACAGAGAAGAAGGTTGTTATTCCTGATATACTTAAAAAAAATAAGCACGTCTGGATTTTTTTATGCTGCTTTTTCTATTATTAAATTTAACTGATGTGATAACAGTGAATAAAATGATCATTTTTGTGCTTCCTTAATTATGGTTTGTACTCCACCTTTCTCTCCACTCATTAAAGTAGTGCCGTCATAGATTTGAGCTATAGGCTTCCCAAAGTCACCTTTCAAAACAACACCCAGTTGTTCTAACACATATTCCGACAAACCCTTTGCATCTTGTGAATTGGGGTTGTAAAATCCCCAAAACCTTTCATACACTGTGCCTTCATTTTCATAGCGAAAGACTACTACTTCCTGTGTTTTCTCAGAAACATCTGTTGTGTCATCTTACAGAACAGCTAGAAATTTTCTACGACTAACTTCAGCAGCTATTTCAGCTTTGTAAACTTTCAAAATACAATCCAGCACGTGGCCACGCAATGGAAGTTCAGACTCCCCACAAAACTTGTTACAGTCAATTATTTTTGACAGTAAGTCTCTGTTTCTTCTAACTTCCTCATTATGTTTATTTGTGGCTGATCTATAAGCTTCACTCAACTGGGTGGCAATATTTACTTTTCCGAGCATGGCAAAATCGATCACATTCCTGTGCCAGTCCAAGTTCATAGTTAGATTCCCGAACGGGCTGAACCAGGCTTTTGCATAATAATCTGGTTTACATAAACGAAGGAGGTGTGATTAGATGGTATTTGGTACGCCTTACTTCATCAAAACTTGATTGATTTTATTAATTTTAGCCTTGTTAAATGTATTAAATTGGAAGAAAGTGGCCACACTCGATCGCTTGAACGTCTCTCCTCTCGACTCTACGTCTAGAGGGAACGTGAAATAAACAAAGATTGCGCAATCGTATAAGTTGTTACGAAACGAATACTTAAGCCTTTACAGATGTGGAATGACGATTGAATTACAACCATCGCCTCACTGCGACTAACCAATGGAATTTGAATATGGCTTTTAGGCGCGTTCCTGTAGTGATTTTGGAGGGACGAATCACATAGCCGTTTTTAATTCTTATTTAAGAACAGTTACGAGTTGGGGGGTATTTATAGAGCGATTGTGTTGTTGCGGGGCTCTCTGAAGTTTTGATCTTCATGTCGTGCAGACACGTTCCCGCGTACTTTATATTATATATATATATATATATATATATATATATATATATATATATATACACACAAAGACAAACAGCAGAATCAACGCTCTGCCTGGCATTAAGTAATTGGTTATACATCAAAGTGTATCAAGAGGAAATTAAAGTGGCCATATATCAGCTCAACAGTGTCATATACAGTACTCAAGGTAAGAGATTTCGCATCCTCCGCAAAACATCACACCCACCACTGCCTTCCCCTTACATTCCCTGAGAATCGGAGGCCCATGCATACCGACAAAAACCACTTCCATTATCAAAATTTCCTTATATCCCTTCCACACTTATCAGAAGTACTAAAAGTTGTAACCGCAAGAGCGCCAGACAAGGCATTGGGTTTGACCCGTGGCTACAGCAAACAAACATAGAGTCGAGTGTGGAAAGACGGTTATATTTCTTATGTGATTTGCAGAGCGTTCATGCTTTAACATTTTTTTCTGGCAAGTGACCAAAGTCCGTCATCCCAGGTAGCATCACCACCGAAAAGCAAACATGGAAAGCAGAACAATGCGTTTTTAACATCGCAACCGCACAACAAGTCGCGCTTACAATAAATTTTCGGGTTACATTTTATTTGGTAAGTGCTTTTCTTGTTCGACGATGTTTTAACTATTTGTAAGCCCGGACGAAGACAGTCATGATTTTTTTACATCACTTTTTTACTCAGAGACAATTGAGAAAAAGCAATTTACCGTAAATATGATACACTTCTTTTGCTCATTGTCATTATCAGAACAACAAATAGTCAGCACACAGAATTATTGAACACTCATTAACAATAACACGAAACAGATTGTGATACAGGAATCAGTCTAAAACACGTGGTACCGGGCAATCGTGTGTACTATGAGCCGGCTGCATGGACTGCAGCCCCGATACGTGCTGTACCATTGAACTGCCCCTCACTCCATCACCCGACGCGCGCTCTACTTTTGACCGGCTAGCTGCGCTGAGATCCTTGCAGCCAGATGATAGCCCCGTCCTGCTTCGCACTACTCGCACGCGGACTTACTGTTATTTCAGCCGATTAGTGGATAATGAAAACGTAAGGGAAATATTAAAATAATGATATAGAGGAAATCAAGTGTTACAAGTTATATAAAAACAAAAACAATTTTTTTTTTATTTTTTAAAACTTTTAGGGACTTCTGTAGCTCTTATGAACGGGCCGCCACTGGTTAAAACGTAGAAGTGATGCCGTTTGCAAGAGATGCAAAGCAATTTATAGTAATTTCCAAAAGGAATTTAGTTCCGTTATTCACTTGAAGCGAATCTGGCGATAACCGCCCACGATTACAGCGGACGGCCAAATATATGCTAGAGAGTTATCAGAAAATCTTATTGGTGCCAGTCTTAGCCGTGAGTGAAGTTCCATGTCAATATTCAGGTCCATGTTAGAGGATTGTGGAACATTAACTACGCCGTCAGACTTATCAGATTCGTTACGTGAAGTAAAAAAATCCAGATTAAAGTAATGGAAAAGCTGAACGGTTGGAGATCTTTCTACATGGGAATTGTGGTCGTAAGTAGACCGATCCATGGTTCCATAAAAAAACAAATAACCATAATTCTGGTGAAACGCGTTGTAAAGAGAAGGTATAATGTATTTTAATGTTAATATATATGGTACTTTCCGAATCAGCAGTTCTTTTTCGTGGTGAATCTTCTCCAAGAAGAAATGGTTCCTGTCATTAATTAGTTGGCGTGTGCGCAGGTATATCGATCTCGGCTCTTCGCTCCACTGATTAGGTTGAGCATTAGATGAAGGTAGGCAATTGAACCACGTGTAAGGCATCCTGTAAGAAACATAAGCACAGATTAAAGAATTATTCCGTGTTCAGTGCAGGGAATTGAACTGGGTGCAAAATTCCAGCAACCTTCTGCTACGTCACACGAAGAGGTCAAGTGGGACGAAGGTGCCATGTGCTCTGTTACTTTCGCCTCCGACAACCCTATCCAGATTTCTGGATTCCAATGAGATATTTTTTTGTCTGTTTGTTTGTAACTGCAACAAAGCTTGGAGATATTTTGCGACAATCAAGCTTACGCCATGCATGAATCAGAGGTTCGTGGTCTAACTTGTGCTCAAAGAATTTTCAGATGACAAATGTTATGATTGTATGTAACCACACTCTGACATCGGGAGGCTCCCACCTAGTATAATCTGCACACCTGAGGCCAGTGGGTTATCGTACCGTGTCAAGCCCAGACAATCACCGTATGCTATTCAAGATTACAGAACCTCATAACCTGATATAGCGTTGCAAAATACCCGAAGAACGTCCAGCGGTCCTCGCACATAAAAGTGCATGGACAACGATTTCCACTCCAACAGATTCTTAATATATCAAACGTACCAAAGTCCTTTCAGGGAATGAGATTTACAAAATGAAGTACCCGTTAAAGACTTTCGACATTATCGTCCAGTGGGGGCTCTTAAATTTGTGGGGGGGGGGGGGGGGGCTGGACAGCGGCCCATTTTGCCCACCGTTTACCTGACTGACGGCATTAGTTTCAAGATGAACAATAATTTATAGCACGGCGAAAAAGACGCATTTTTACTGTAAAACTTTTAAGACTTCCTTTTTGTGGTATAAAGCTTCCAAAACTATCGTAAGTATACATCAGACCTGGTTAGGGGCCCCAATTTATAGCGGAGCATTTTACAAGCGACTCTGATTAGCTTCAATATTCTGACTTCGCCATAGGACCTAACACTGAAACGAGGCCTTCTAAAAAGTGTTTTGCAAAATCATTCCAAACTGAAAGTGTACGAATAAAATCGCACAGCCACAGTGCGTTGGACCTATTTTGCGAACACTGCCAGTCAGTCACGCACGGAGAACACACCACCGCTGCGCTCTCTGGAGACCGACTAACTAACTAACTCCCTGGTAGCAGAACCCGCAGGTCCAACACCGACGACACCAAAGCCCGCCACCGTCCATCCTCACAGCCCACCTCTCTTCGATCCATCTTGATATTATCCTCCCATCGCCTTCCTGGTCTACCCAGAGGTCTTTTTCCAGAAAGATTCCCTGCCCAAATTCTGTATGCACCGCTTGCTTCCGCCCCCCCCCCCCATGCGTGTCTGGAGACCGACAGTGTTGATAATTAGCAGTAGAAACTGAAAATGGCGAGGTGGCATGTTATTTATTGATAAAAGAATTTCCCTATTGCGGGGCCCCAAGTTAATGAGTTCTTCCTTACCTATAATTAGCCTCGATGTGGCATTCCGTTCCATTGACTGTCACCGCCTGTTCATGTGGGGTCATCCTGACATGTCTCTTCATCAAGCCACAGTAAAGGTCAATAAGCTTTGCCCCAGAGATGGAATAATCACGTTCGAATTTCTCAGTTCTTTTCTTGAAGTGGTTCATGAATATCGAGCACCGAACACACAGTTTGTATACTTCGTTTCCGAAATCTGGGTTAAGCATGGCTGACCCCAAGAGGGTTGGCGAATGGCAGGCCACTCGCAGGAACCTAAGGAACTCGTCCAGCAAACTGCCGGCGTAGAAGCACGCCAGATGTCCAGAGCCGGAGTAAGGGCTGTAAATGTATCTCCCGGTGGCGGCTCTCAACAAGCGGTACTGTAAACAAATAGGCTAACTGTCAGACGGGCAGCTGACCACATCGGCTGTTATCTTAACCTGACGATGTCGCCGGTTTCCTTCAGTTCACACGTTATATTCTGATACCGTTATTCAAGTCATGAGCAGCTGTTTACAAACCCTGCAGTAGGTATGTCGTCGTTTAAATCATTGACGAATAAACAGTAGATGTTTCTTTGGATGGTTTTGCTGTTCATGCTATTTGTAGCCGAATCTTCTTTGCAACAAAAAGTAAGGAGAACGGAGACCGGTGGAGGGCTTTGGTTAATTGGATGATGAACCTTCGGGTTACTTAAGCCATCTGATTAGTTAGAATTGGGTTGCACGTGTTGTAAGCAGATGATGTGGAAACACGGAGGATGCATATGAGAAATATCACTTCCGTTTCATCAGTGATTTGTTTCCCTGTTTCTAACTAACTAACTAATTACATGACTTATGAAAATAGAAGATTCTTCACCGAACTAACCAAAGCCCTCCACAGGGCCGTGTCCTGAGCCAACAAAATCTAGTCTTCTTCAACTCCTATCTCCCATTGATCCCGGTTAATATTATCCTTCCATCTACGTCTAGTTCTTCCCAGCTGTCTCTTCCCCTCAGGCTTCCCAACCAATACCCGGTGCACAACTCTCGTCCCATCCATGCGCGCTACATGCCCCGCCCATCTCATTCTTTTCGACTTAATCACCCTGACAATATTGGGGAGGAGTACAAATTCTTAAATTCATAATTATGCAGCTTTCTCCATGCCACATCGCCTTCTCTCCTAGGCCCAAATATCCTCCTCAACACCCTAATCTCAAACACCTGCAATCTATGTTCCTCCCTCAGAGTGAGAGACCATGCTAAACCCTAATCAACACTCTTAAGGGTTTGTTCGTGACACAGCGTGCTTCACATCCCTGTGAGTTGTAACAAAGATTCGGTCCTTCCCCTCTCTCTTACCCGCCACTTCATAATCATCAGTGCAATGTAATGTTGATCTATTAGCATTTGTTGTTCAGTTGTTCGACCTTGTCCTATACGAGGCACGACATCCACCATAGCTGCAGTGAAAGGTTGAGTCGTTACCAGAAGTTCTTCCAATGTTCGACCTTCTTCAAAAAGAGACACGGCATCCGCCATAGCTCGATCAATCTTGGGACCCAAGGTCGAGAACCCGCAATTGAGAACTGAGGTGGCGACGTCACAGAATCGTTTGCACACGAGCCTCACTTGTCTACCCAAGACATCGTAAGAGCAATGTTCGAAAATGAGAGCCAGCACCTCTGGCGGCAAGTCCGTGATGTGCAATTGCCGTAGCTGTCGACTGCAGGCTCCAACTTTATCCGGCCCTTCGTTGTCACGTTTAATTTTTGACTTGATACAGCGAATAAACTTGTTCATCCCGACGAAGATTTTATAACCAAAATATTCCTGGTGGTTAAATTACACTATCTGAGTAAAATATTTACGGTTTACGATTAAACGCTTGTTCACCTTTCTCGAAACTCAAGACGTCAACAGGCCGTTACTAAGAGACAGTCAAAAATGAGACAGGCAGCCAACAATATGAAGCAGTCAACGTAGTACAACAATGCACTGACGTCATGTCTCGCAGTTTACACTTCCAATAATCAATTTGCTCAACAAGTTATGTATTATCGTAGAGGTATAACGATCCTGTACCAACTGCATCAGTTATTTAACATCGTATAATAAGAGAATATTATCGCGTTCGGTAAAATTGAAGGTCTTCAACATAAATCGTTCCTTCGTTGACTGTTATAAGGCGGGCTACATACTGCGAGGTAGACCCACTATGAAACCCGTCAGTTATGAGTTGGCTATAGGTTTAAATCGGCCACGTCCAGATGTATTACCGCATTGAAATATAGCGGTCTGTGTGTCAGCTCCCACTTCAAAACGCAAATATGCAGAAAATTATTAATGTTTCCTACGAACGAAGTCTTGGAATATGGAGCAGGGGTTTCCTGTCTGAATCCTAACTTGAGCTGCAAATCGCGTTGCATGCGAAGATGCAAATGTATGGCTTTAATTTGTATTGTGACGTGCGTCATAAATCCCGAATACTCGCGCTGGAGGGGAAAGGCCGCCTGACTGCCCTCCCTGGCTAGCGGACGCGGACTGTAGGTGTGACCGCTACCGAATGTTCCAGACGCCGTATTCCCCTCCCGAGGGATGGTAGAAACTACCGGAAATTACCAGAATTGAAAGCTTCTAGTAGTCGTAATTTCAAGGAAGCGTACTTCCAGACTTCCTGGTTTGGAAGCTTCGACAGCTGGGCCGGCGATTATAAAAAGGTCGCCTGCCCGAATGCGGGTGGATAAGTAGTTGTTGACAGCGGTGGCGACAGTTGATAAGCGAGAGGAGCGAGTTGTTGATAAGAATGAGTGTGTGGAGCCATAGAGCAGTCTGGTGTGGCGCTGAGCAAGAAGTGGTCGGCTGCGTGTGAGGAGCACCGCATTCGTGGACCGTGGCGGCTGAGGAGACAGCGTGTGTCCAGTGGGGGCCGACGTGTGCGTGTGCAAAGAGAGTAAGTGTGTGTGTGTGTGTGTGTGTGTCAAGAACAGAGACAGACCCCCAGATATTGTTATAGTAGTAGAGAGTTGCCTGTAAGGCAATGTCCTACGTAAGCGATAAAAAGCGAGCTATGCGAGCTGCATAAGCAGCATGGGGTATCATATAACATAAGGGAATCGCTTGTTGTGTCCTACATATGAGAAGCACACTGCGTTCCTGCGTATGCACCTTCCGTGTACTGCAAGGTAAGAGCTTTCTTGTGCACGCGCCTTACTGGCCAGCGCAGCGACTCGCGCGAAAATATCAAAATATTTGATCTCGGACTTTGGCCGCTGACCGCTTCGCTGTAACCTAGGACAGCGCCACACAAACAGCCTGTTTGATATTTCCGCTTCACCCACGCAACTCGCACCGCTCGCATTTAATCGCTCACGTAGGACACCGGGTAAGTGTAGACCTCTGGAACTGATTTGATTTAACGTTAATAAATCAGGGTTGAGAAATAAAATGCGTACCAAACCACATATACGTCAAAGTATTTTGATGATGTGTCTTTTTAAGCATTGAAACTGTGTCCAAAGATATCAACTGCATGGCTTTTATAAGCGAGGTGAACAGATGGTTTTTAGCTCGACTTCCTGAAAAACGCGACTCTTTCTGCTACTTCCGAATTCCTTTCTGTTTCAGGGGTGTACAACAGCCATTTCTCGCACCGATGCAGGGTCACTGCTTAATACGCTAGTGCTGGCAGAACATACCAGAAATCCCAAAACCCAAGTCCACATCGCCAATTCTTGACAGGAATTTTGATTTGTATTGATTCGTAATTCAAGAGTCTCAGTCACAGGTAGTCTACACGTACTAGCAAACATACTCTGTCCATTTCTCATGAAAAACTGTACATTCAGAATCACGTTTTAAGTTTTTTTAACAAAGACGTTACATAAGTTGTTTTTGTTCAATTTATCCTAGTTTCATTTAACTATGAACAACGCAAATCAGTCAATGTTGGAAAAATGTACTCGCTACTTAACACATAGTTAGAACCAGGGCCGCCTTCGACGTTGCGATAGCTTAGGCGTCCTGGAAGTAGAAATGTAACGTAAAAATACAAGACTGAAAGGAATAAATAAATAAGACGCCGTTAAATATATAGAGTGGGGAATAAGAGTCCATCCCCACCCATCGGTCACATCTTCGTGGGTGAACAGACGAAAGCAAAGGTTTGTAGAGATGCGTAGTATTTGTTCTGTCTGCTACCGGTACAAGAACAGTGTGGGGTTGAGCCGTTTTATTACACGTGGCTGGCTTCCTGCACGTATCTGTACGCCGTTTAAAATGGACAAGGCACCATACCAAAGAGTAATGATTCTTCTCCCGGCCATGTTTGAATTTTCGTTCGTTGTTGACGTACGTCATATGCTTCAAGCAACTTTTTTGATTCACTGTTGAGTTTCAATGTGAGTGCTTAATGCGCGCTCTTTCAGTAACTACACAAACACGTGTTAATTAATTGTATTGTTTTTACTGTTAAGTCTGTTCGGCCAGGTTTATGTGGCAAAACAAGAGTGCGAAAGAAAACAAGCACAAATATTTCTTTCGCAAAAGTTTTCTTGTTGCAGCCAACTAAAATTGAGGCTTTGGTAGTATTGCCTGACGAAATGTGTGCCGTTACCCCCCCACTCCACCCTTGAGAACGCTGTACAGCATTTTCATCACTTGGCCGGTGACACGTGAAAATGATGAATTAATGTTTTGACGACTTTCTCATCGAATGTATCTACGATACCGACCTTCTTCTTTTGTGGACGTGATTTCGCCTGTGTTGAAAATGAAGTTGGCGTGCGTTTGTCAACTTCCTTTGATAATTCTTGCAAGTGTTCGCTTGAAAATGCCAGTGGCAGCCATCACCCTTGAACCAACACTTTTTAAAGGGATTTTTATGTCATCCCCTGCATCGTCTGACTTATATGTCGACACGACATAACTTATCTCGCGTCCTTGACTGTGAATAACTCTGTTATCGCCTATCTGAGACGTTTCGTTATGGACATCTCTTTACAAATTCTTCAGAACGAACTGCGACTATTGTATTGTCATTTCTTCTCATTTCATCGTTTAATGTTTCAAAGTTATCACATTCAAAGTCAATATCCATCGGTTCAGGCGGCTGTGCACTCGAAATACTCTCGCCGGCGTTGACACGCTCGGCTTTCTTTCTTTCATTTATAAAGTTTCAGATAACCTCAAGAAAGAAATCCGTTTTCAGTTACCACTGAGGGACGTGGAGGAAGAACTTTTAAAGAATTAATACACGTGTGCTATGCCAATAAATGATTAGTGTGTTGGACATTTGAGGTTGAGACGGAAGGGAAATGTTGATTGCAGACTTGTGGTTTGTGATACTGTGTGGTATTGTTAGTGATTCCCAGTCTTTTGGGGGGGATGTATGGCCTCCATCTTCAGGGGCGATACTTTCCTCCAAAATGTTGGCAGCCTCATACAAGACCTCAAGGCATCAACAAAAATTACCCAAACCATCATGAAGTAAGGAATATAGTTTTTTCTTTCAAATTTTACTGTGCTTTTCTGACATGTGACTGGTCATGTGGGCGCTTGGAGGGAGAGAGGTTATAGCTCCTACTCATTTCTAACCTCACTCAGGGACTCTACTGTATGTAGTATAGTCGTATCTGTGGGTCACGAACCACGTATTGAGGTATGCAGTCAATTATTAAGCTAGTATAACCTTGTTATTTGAGAAATGTTAGGAAATTGTGTTACGAAATCCAAAGAAACAGAAACTGCGATCGAAGGACCTAAACACCCTGAATTTAAAGTACACAGGTTTAAAAGGCCAGAGGGCACGGAACCATGTATGGAAAACATGTGATGTTGAGACCAAGACTCCCTAAGGCAGAGAAATAGAGAGTATTTTGGTACCCTACGTCAAGGGAATTAATTTATTGAAGCATATATATACCTCTCGAAAATTTAAGACAAGGGGGAGTAACTACAACCATTCAGCTCAGGCAGTCACGCTGCCATTGAATTCGAATCTCTGCTCTTGGGTCTCCGAAGTCTCAGCAACCTCACTGATTGTATCAGCAGCTCTGTCAATAAAGCACATCTAAAGATTGCACTTGAGCTATATCACTCTTAAGTGACGCCTCATCCAGCAGCTCCATAGCCACCTGAACACAGAAGCATCCGCTCGGCTCATCTGCAGTAGTTAATCCTTCGTCCAAGAGTGAAGAGTCCGACGACTCTGGGGGACCTGGGATACTACAGTATGTTTCACAGTGTCTGCTGGTATCTGACTTAATTGTTATATTTTTTGTTTTTGGGATGCACAGCTAAGAATTGCTTATGTTTGGATCTGGTTCATGGGAGCTCTCCATTTATGTTACCCAGGTACGGAGAATGTCCTTCAAAAATTTGAAACCGCAGATGGAAGGAAGGAACAAAGTGGATGTGGCTGGTTGCAGAGGTACAAAAGTAATTCTGAAGAAAACGAGCAAACACGAATTACAAAGAGGACAGGGAAGTATTTATCATGGTTAGTATCCACTTCAATCTGTTGCCATTTTTTAAAAAAAAGGAACGTTCGGTTGCCAGTCTCTGATTGTTGCACTGACATTATATTGTCTGTTGGGTAAGTAGATATTTCAGTGAGAACTACAGTGTAACTTCGGAATGTTTCAGTCTGGTGTGCTCCTCCTTTTCTCTACGATCCAGTAAGCATATTTTACCCGAACCTTTTACCTGACACAAAGGATGATGATACTCTCCAGCGAAGACGTGCATTCAATATATTAAAGTCTAACAGATCTGTTGAATGCCATTTCATCTTCTTCTTAATGTGCCTATCCGTTCCGGATGTTGGCGATCAGCATAGTAATTTGAGCTTTACTGGCTGCAACTTGAAACAGCCCTCCAGTGGACAACGAGAACCAACATTTTAGGTTCAGAAGCCAGGAGATTCTTGGCCTGTCAGGTCCCCTCTTTCCGAATACTTTCTCCTGGATTATCAGCTGAAGCAGCCCGTATCTATCACTGTTTCTCATGATATGACTGAAATATTCCAACTTTCTCTTTTTTATGGTGTTAACAACCTCGACGTCTTTGCGGAGTTTCTCTAGAACTTTTTTGTTGGTTACACGGTCAATCCAGGAAATTCTGAGAATACTTCGGTACAACCATAGTTCGATGGCCTCTAAATTTTTTGACGTAAATACGTCTATATTTTAGGGTCAGTGTCATTCGCCAAAAAGTGAAACGAAAAAGTGTAACTGCATTGTTATGTTACCTTGGAAACGTCAATTGTTTACTCAGCAAATCGACAATAATGGTTACCTAGGAAACGTTACATTTCTCGGCAATTTTGTTACCTAGGAAACGTCATCTGCTTACTCGGCATTGTTATTACCTATAAAACATTTCATTACATTACCTTACATTACATCCTGGGGTCTCGGGTTCGATTCCCGGCGGTGCCCGAATTTATAACTTGTGTTGGGCAAGGCCGTGGTCTAGGCAACACGGAGTTTTCCTCCGGGGGTTTCCCCGGTTTCTCCGTGGCATCCCAACAATTACTCCATTCACACACAGAAGAAGGCAATGGCAAACCACTTCTGGATCATCTGCCAAGAACGTATATGAACAGGTCCCAGTCCGAGAAAAGGATGGAAGGATCCTGTTCATATGGACCTGTCGTCAGACAGAACACTAAATAAATAAAATACATTACATTACATTACCTTACATTACAAGACATTACCTTACCTTACATTACCTTACATGACCTTACCTTACCTTACATTACATTATATTACATTAGATTCCCTTACCTTAAATTACCTTACCTTACATTACATGACATTACCTTACCTTACGTTACCTTACCTTACCTTACATTACATGACATTACCTTACCTTACGTTACGTTACCTTACCTTACATTACATGACCTTACCTTACCTTACATTACATTATATTACATTAGATTCCCTTACCTTAAATTACCTTACCTTACATTACATGACATTACCTTACCTTACATTACCTTACCTTACCTTACCTTACCTTACATTACATTACCTTACCTTCATTACATTACATTACATTACTTTACATTACATTCAGCTACCACAGACCCATCTTAAGCATAACTAATTCAAGTTTATTAAGCAATATCTTAAACAAATTTATCTCAATTGTAAAGCATGTATAAAGGAAATATTTAGAATAAAGCCAATATGTAAACTTCCTTTCCGTATAGACGTATTTACGTCAAATTTTCCGGAACCATGGTTCCACTGTCAACTTTTTAAACAAGCTTCAGTCAACGTCCACGATTCAGCGCCGTATAAAAGTACAGAGAGAATATAACATCTTAGCCATTTCATGCACTTCTGAAAATTATCGCATAATACGTAGTAGAATGTGTGAACCATAGTTTATTACAACTTTTATCTCCCACGTGGATCCTTAAAAATGAAGAACGATGTTGATTTTAGTCCTCAGCTGGCAGATGTTTCAAAGCTGGAGATGCATTAGCCTGCCGTGAAATGTAAGAAGATGAATTACAAGAGATTAAGTGGAATCCAAGATTTTGAAAGGTTATCTGTGTTGTAATGAAATTCCCATTTTATGTCACAAACCCAAAACAGAGATTCCAACATTCTGACATCCTTCAGAAAGTTTTAAGGTACGTAGATAACTAGTAATTTTTACGACAGTTTGGAAAGCCATGTTTGCTGTAGAAACGTCTGTAAATAAATGCATTCTATTATAGAAATTTATAACCGAAGATTTAGTGTGACAAGAAATTTGTATTAGCCGCATGTAGTTGCACGTTAGGGAATTGATGTGTGTGTTCCTCATTGAGCATACAAAATATTTTTATAAGCTAAATTTAGTCTGCATATGCAGAAAAAATTAAGTGTGAGCTTCGAATGAATTTGCCTATTCACAAAAATAGTTGGAAGCTACAATTTCAAAGTCGCTGCATTGGCTCCAATTTCCGTAGGAAATAAATGGTGAAAGCGTAGGGATTCGTGGAGGGAATTGGAGGTAAATCTCCATGCATTCTTAATCTTTGCTGTAGAAGGGGCGATGGGTCAACTTCATGCTACAGCTGCCTTGAGCCTGAGAAACAACTCTGGCATTCAATGGATTGGATTGGTTGTCGGGTGGGCCCCACGACCAGTCTGGACATTGTGACAAAGAGAAAAATTCCTTCCTAGCCCAGTCGGGTGACTGTAGTCTAGTCGCTATACTCATTGAGCTGTATTGGCTCGTGAATGACCTTAATCACGTCAGTTTGAGGTCATGGATAGGTCAACGTCACCTCAAGATAATAAGACGGCAAGTTCAAGTGTTTGGAGAATATAGGCCTTTATATTTTCGAAGCTCAAATAAAGACCAATTTTTCTCAGGCTTATATCTACCTAACTGTAATTAACTGAGTGACCTATCATGTTAGATTGTAACAACTTACAGATTAACTTCATTCCTAAGTCAGGGCAATAACATTCCAAAAGATGGGGCTACTTGAGAAGGATAAGTTCTGTTAGTTTAGGTTGGGTTAGCTTGGGTTTAGCTTGGTTAGGTTAGGTTAGGTTAGATTGCGTTAGGATGCGTTAAGTTAGCTTACTATAGGTTAGTTAGGTTATGTTACGTTAGGTTAGGTTTAGTTAGGTTAATTTAGGTAGTGTTAGGTTATGTTAGACTGGGTTAAGTTAAGTTAGGTTAGGTTTGAGTGGGATATGTTTGGTTATATTTGGGACCCTTACGTTGCGTTTTGCGGTTAGGAAAAATTGCAAGAGAGGATTTCGGCGTACTTTTATATTTAGCATGGTCTCGCGCCGCTAACGTTCAACTCGCTACTTCTGCCTTCCGTGCCACTGGCATTTATCCTCTAAACATAGATGCAATTCCCGAACACGCCTATTTGTTATCCTGTGATGTAGATGCTCAATAAGGAAAAACTGAACAACCTCATACTTCTAGCACACTTACAGTCACAACTCCGTCTTCTCCATCCGTTCCAACAACCACATCCGCTCAAATTCCTGTGTCTCCTGAAAGCACACCGACCACATCAACGGTTCCCTGTATGATAAATTTGCACCCCTGCTCAGACATTTTACCCAATTGTCAGCCGTCAACATCTACGAGCCAAGGTGACACCAACAAAAGGTTTAGAACAAATTTCACCTATTCGTCACAGTTTAGAACCTTCAAAAGCAAAATGGAAGCAGAGTGCGACAAACCTTACTAATCCTGAGTACATGAACACTCAGAAAGAAAAGAGAGAAGTACAGTAAAACCTCTCTAACTTGGACACTTGCGATTCCATGGTAATTAGCCCAACTTACAGAGGTGTCCAGGGTAGAGGGAAAGGGGAAAACCATCCTCTCAAATTGTTGTGTAATGACAATGTGGTAATTGTAAAGTATTATGGAGCCCTTTCCAAGAAGGAAATTATTGATAAGAAAAATAAAAAGGGTAAATTAAATTTTTACAAATTTTGTTTTCACTAAATTAAACTTCCATGGATAAGCTCAAAGGGAAGGGCACCGATACTTTACGTTTACCGACAATGTAATCTATTTACTTACATAATCTAACTACTGTAGGTTTGCTTGAATTAAGAATTAATGAAAATAAAATAATCTTTTGAAACCCACTCTCATGGTTGCACATTATACCCCAGCCTCAATGAAATTTTAAATGTTCAGAATGAGCTGAATAAATAGCAGAATGCGTTGATAAATCTGACACTAGATGTAATAAGAAAGGTTTATTTTCGGAATGAATAAAGTGCTTAAATATTAATTCTTCCTTATCCGCTTTTCTCTCATTCTTATCTCCACCAAATGCAAATTAATTGGAAAACGTGGCGGCCAAATGGGCTTATTAAAGTAAATGACTATTATCTGTTATTAAAATATCTTTGAAAATATGAAACTGGTGTGAATAGAAGTCGCGTCACTGACTTCAACTTACTGGTTCAATTAAATATAGCTGGACAAGCCATCATCAACAGAGTTACTTGAATTCCGGCTGAGCTAAACAGCCGATAGGGACTTATGACAGGTTCACTTCGGAATAAAGAAGTGAAGGTTAGTCCTCTTTCATAGTTTGCCAGGAAACGTGTGAAATGGCTTCGGCGTTGCACGCGAATAACAGATTTTGGAAATAAGACCTATCGGTGGAACAGAGTACTGTAATGCAACGCATCTCAAAATGTTTTATTTCTCCCCTGGTTCCCGAAATGTCACTGGAAAGTTTCAAGCTTCTCAGCCGCGGTGACTATAAGTTTAGTTATAGTCTTCAACACTAAATACGTATTCATTGTATGTACATATTTGTCAATAAATACTAACATTTTCAATTTCCTTTTCATTCATGATTAATATTCGTCTTGTCATTCTATGTAGGGAACAGAGCGTCGATTAATAACCCAAGAAAAGAGTATCATATGACTTTCCGAAAAGTTTAGAGTAATGTGACCTTAAATTAGGCCACGACCACTTCCACGTCCTTCCAATTCATTACTCCGATGCTACGTAGTCTACATACTGGAAGCGTTGTTAAATAAACAAATCAAAATAACAGGAAATGCATTAGAGGCTTGGATGTCCCTTTTTGCGTTATCAGAACTTTCGATAAAATTCTACATTTCTAAATTTAGACTAATTCTGAAAGCATTTATAACCGCCCTACTTTACATGAAGTCCTAAAGTACTTAATTAGACATAATAAATGGCACATCTTGTTAGCACGATTAATATATTATTATTATTTAGTGATCTGTCTGACGACAGGTCCATATGAATAGGATCCTTCCATCCTTTTCTCGGACTGGGACCTGTTCATATACGTTCTTGGCAGATGATCCAGAAGTGGTTTGCCATTGCCTTCTTCTGTGTGTGAATGGAGTAATTGTTGGGATGCCACGGAGGAAAACTCCGTGTTGCCTAGACCACGGCCTTGCCCAAAACAAGTTATAAATTCGGGCACAGCCGGGAATCGAACCCGAGACCCCCAGGATTACAAGGCCAGCGGTCTAACCGCTAGAACACCGTGGATATATGCTACATGTATTATATAATTTTATTGTTGGCCAAGTCACCCTATGTCATGTAGTTAGGTAGGAATTTCTGTCTTGTGTTTGTCTCGCAGGCCACTAGTTACTGACCGCCGGTGTTCATCCCCGAAGCAATGAGTCCTGGGCAACAGAAAGTGGTCTTCCGCTACTCCGGTCTTATCGATCCTCTAGTTAATTGCTGCCTCCACTTTGGCCCGTGTTCCAGCTGTTCTGGGGACGCACTTGGTTCTACCCTGCGTAAGAGAGCGCTGTAGAGCACGGACTCGTGGCACACCGCCAGTCAGTCTTTGATGACCGCCTCTATGAAGAACCCCTTAAGCCTTGTATCGACTGCGCGCGGCTGCCTCGCGCACCTGTTCGTGCGCGGCAAACTCGTTCGTTCGCTCATTGTGCTCGTGGTTACCAGCATCGAGCGCGGCAGCCGTGTTCGGCTGTGATCGACGCTGTTCGTCAGTTCTCGCAAGATCACCATGAATACAGCACAGTGAAATCCCTTTGCCGCGGGACAAAGAACCGCTCAGATTTGGCTCGACGCGAGCCAAGTTCGAGCGCGGCATTGTTCGTTTTGCCACGCGTAGCAACATGGTATCGACTTTGCGAGGCAAAGCAACGAACATTGCCTCGCGAGGCAGCCGCGCGCAGTCGATACAAGGCTTTACACAAGATGGTCCATCGTTCTTTCTTTCCACGCGCCCCCATTCTGGTCTCTTCCATTCCATCTTCCAACGCATCGATCGAGTGGTTGCCATCCCTGAATCGTACCTGACAGTCCCCGGTTTGTATCACTTCTTCGGACACAGGCTACCCTTACAGATATTCGTTTTCGTTTCCTCATTTCCGTCAGAAAATATCAGGATTAAATTAAGCGCTATACGTCGCTTTGCTTCCTTTCCAATTCATTAAACTCGAATGGCGTGTCACGTGATGTTACGTAATTTAAGTAATTGAAAGTGTCTTTAAATTTCGTACGTGGGTAATAATAGATGAATAAAATTTTCGTTTTTCTTTTTCTGTTTCTTCTTCATTCGGCTTTTCTTTGTTCGGATCTCTACGTTTTCCTCTAATTAATTTTATATCTTGTTCTTCCTGTCTCTCTGTCTGTCGCATTTGCCCCTTCCTTTGTTCGGATCTTTAGGTTTTAGTTTTCTGTTTCTCTTTGTCAAAACCGGGAGACGCATCGAACAGCCCAGAACAATGCAGTTTCTCGGACAGCCGATACAATGGGTCAAAACAGCGCAGTATCTGGGGGTCACCCTTGACACCGGGCTTACCTGGTCTGCGCACGTCAGCCAGGTGGGAAAGAAGGCAGCGCAACGATCGGGCGTGCTAGGCCCGCTCCTTAATGGGAGAAGTGGCCAGTCCATCAGGAATGGTGTGCTGCTCTACAAGCAGCTCATCCGTCCTAAGATGAATTACGCATGCCCGTTCTAGAGTTCAGCTACCAGCAGCCAAGTCAGTTAGCTGCAGGTGTTGCAATCCAAGTGTCCTCCCATTGCGACTAAAGCGCCTTGGTACGTTAGTAACTGGCAAATTCACGAGAATTTGGGAATACCGCTCTTTGCCAGAGCACTGACCGTAAGCTTTGACTCAAAGTTAGCTGGTGTGGGGAACCCCTTCGTTCGGCAAATCGGGAGGCAAGGGCAACCGAGAGGGACCGATGTTCAGCAGGCCAGCCGAGGCTGTCCCTGAACAGACGGTCAAGTCGGCGCAACGAGTGGTCTCACTACTCGGCTACCCTGACTGAGGTTTTCCGCGCTTTTCCTGAGTTGTAAGGCGAATTCTAGGGTATAATTCAAAAGTAGTACGGCCCGCTACCCCAAATCACGGAGGCCTTAGGCTGAAGCGGCCCATACATCTCTTGCTTCAAATACCTGAGAACCAACCAAACAAATTCCTTTGGACAAGTTGCCTGACGGGATAACCTCCCATCAACAGCAACTGACCCTAGTTTGAATAGTCGAGGCTCACGCCACGACAGAACCCCGTTAGCGTAAGAAAATTCCCGTTTCCATTTTAAGGCTCTGTTTACCATTTCCAGCAATATGTTTCGTACGCTGGAATGGTGTTACCTAGGAACGGACTCCGCCCTTAGTTAGCTTTTTGATTTATTGTTAGAGGTAAAATGGTCCGGACACCCAAGAACTGTGGAAGTTCGGTCAAAAAAGAGCATTTAGCTCAACCCTCATGATCGTCAACGCCAACTTGAACGCAGAATCAAGATCAGTATGCTGCAAACAGTGAATAAAGCGCGTATCCCATTGTCTCATTCTAAGCACAAACTGATGAAAATCGGATTCAATGCGTGAGGTATTAGTGTTCTGAATCAGATCTTGGGAACCATCAGCTTATCTGCACACAAGGTTGCCTGTTTTGAAGTTTAAAGAAAAATGACAGCTTTTCAAACAACTGCAACATTTTGTCCTATTACACGAAAGGTTGCAGATACAGGCCACAGGTCAGCCGCACTGATGCCACCGACAAAAACGCCACGTGCATCCAGCTTTTACCTAAAATTCTCATTATGCGGTGTTCTGGGAAAGTGGCTCAGTAAACAGATAATAATTGAATAGACGGCTCATCATCACGTTCGAATTGTGCCTCTCAGTGAACAGCCAGTAATCGGTTCCATGACAAAAACGCACATGAAAATTGCGCACAGAAAGAAGCTCACTTTCATAAATGCTCACACGAATATTACCCACACGGAAAAATGTTCACACGTATATATGCTCACATGGACGAATGCCCATATTCACAATACTATAAAGTCATCAGCCGCGCTAACTAGTTACCGTAGTATACCAAGGTTTGGGGAAAAAACCCTGAAGATGGGGACACAAATTCAATAAAATCTTCTCGAGCAATCAGCCGCGTTAAATGGTTACCGTAATAAACCGACGTTTCGGAAACAAATTCAATAAAATCTTCTGACAAATAGAAGCAGCCGCTATTGCTGAATAATTAATAGTATTTATTTGCTTCAGAATGATACAGATATTACTTGGCTCTAGCCGCAAGACGAAGATGACACTTGGGACTACACCCAATTCAGGAAAATTTAATACCCTTTAGTGACAAAACCAAGAATTCTGGGAACCGAAGGTCACCGTACGTCTTTGTCTTAAACAGGTAGGTAAATGCTATGAAATGGAAGTAACCATCCCAGTATCACACTCCAAGCAGCACAAAAAGTGGAATGTGTAGGGGATTAAGTGTAAAGTGGTCACAAAGGATTTCTTAGATTTTCTGAGTGGCCATGATATTGAGGGGATTGCGGAGAGCTGGGCGGGAAGTGAGGTTTATTCAATTAAACGATTTGTCAGCTATTGGAAAGAACGAAGAAGAATAACGAGATTCGGTAGGAATCCGGGGGGCCCAGTAATCTAAACAAGGGAGGGAATGAGCAGAAAGGTGATTGAGATACAAACGGGCATGAAGGAGGTAATATGAGTAGGAGTGAGAGGGCACAATAGCCTGCAGGTACAGATATGTATGGGCTTTGTATATAATGCGCCCCAAAGCTTTAGGTGGTTTAATCCCAATTTTACCATCGAGTTGGGGAGGACATGAAGATGTTGAGGGACCGGTTCGCGGAGACTGAATTTTTAATAGAGGGGGACATCAACAGTCGGGTGGGGACAAACCAAATAATCCTGCCACACACGTGGGCCTGCTTTAATGAGGTGGAAAAGGGCTATGATGATCTGTTTTGCGGTAGATCGAGCAAAGACCGAGTGTGTAATGAGGAAGGAAGGAAGCTCGTCGCTTTCTGTGAAAGGAACCTAATAGAAATGCGGAATGGAAAATACGGCGAGGACATCATGCTTAAATACCTCAAGACAAATAGTGTTTTAATATAAAAAATGCACATGTTTATAATAATTTGAAACATTTCCATTTACGTTTATGAACCACCATTTCTGACAATTTTTTCTAAGACCTGTAATATACTGGTGGACTAATGTTCTGAATTTTACGTTCTGAGTTATCTGGCACTAAATGCTGTTTGTATAATAACATTAGTATGTAATTTTGAAAGGAATATGATGTTCGAGTTACGTCATGCTTGAGTACCTCAAAAGAAATTGTGTGTTTAATATAAAACATGTATATGATAAGACATCTTCAAAGAAACATCAAACCTCTAGTCTGTACGTGAATAACATCGCGTCGTATGCATTCATACACATCTTAGTTGCTGCGATATCCCCGACATACTACGTGGTCGCTGCACGCCGATGAACGTTGATGGAGAATTGTGCTTCTCGGAGGCTGAAAACGCGAAATATGACAACACAATAAATAAACCTGTGACTTAAATAATATTAATCGGAAAAAGTGCTACTTTAAACCAACGAATATCTATCTCTAATGTACATGTTTATAATAGTTTGAAACATTTACATTTAAGTTTATGAAACACCATTTTTTCTACGATCTGTAATGGACTGGTGGACTAATGTTTTGGTTTTTACGTTCTGAGATATCATAACATTTGTATGTAATGTTGAAAGAAATATGATGTTCGAGATACATCATGCTTGAATATCTCAAAATAAATAGTGTTTTAATATAAAACATTTATATGATCAGAAGTCTTCAAACAAACATCAAACCTCAAGTGTGTCTGTGAATAACATTGCGTCGTATATATTCACATATATCTTATTTGCTCCGATAATCCCAGACAATCTGTAATGTACTGGTGGACTAATGTTTTGGTTTTTACGTTCTGAGCTATATGACACTAAATGCTGTTTGTATCATAACATTTGTATGTAATGATGAAAGGAATATGATGTTCGAGTTACATCATGATTGAGTACCTCAAAAGTAATCGCAGCAACTACGATATGAGTGAATACATACGACGCAATGTTATTTACAGACAAACTTGAGGTTTGATGTTTGTTTGAAGAGGTTTATCATATACATGTTTTATATTAAAAACACTATTCTTTTGAGGTATTCAAGCATGATGTATCTCGAACATCGTTATCCTTTCAAAATTACATACAAACGTTAAAACACAAACATTATTTAGTGGCACAAGTCTCAGAACGTAAAAATCAAATCATTAGTCCAACAGTACAGTACAGGTCTTAGTCTTATTCGCCACTGTTTTCTCCAATTTGCCAGTTCTGATGTTTAGATCTTTGCTATCCTTCTGCAATTTACCTTCAAATTTATCAGATAATTCCTGCTTGGCTTTCCTAAAATCTTGCTTAACTTCCCGAATAGTGGGTGTCAGTTGTTCTGCTAACTTAACGTTTTCTTGTTTGTTTCCATGTAGCAACTGTAATATTGTCAGCAATGGGTCCTGCGACGTTTTCTTTATATTATTTGATGTCCTCGGAGCTAAGACCTCTAGACCTGTCTCATTTAACGTGGGCTGATACCCGTCTACCTGCTCACAGTAGCTTCCTTCCTCCCCTTCTGTACCTATTGCTTCGTTCTTTCCGGTCTGGGATATCTGGTCGCTACTATATGAGGGTAGCTCGGCCCCTCGACCTTCAGAAAACTGGCTCAGATCGAATCAGTTTCGCTGTATAAGGGGTCATGGTCTTGTGTATCTACCGTCTTACCTCATACTGATCTTTTTGTTGCTGTCTGCAGGGTACAAGGCAGCCAGTTTCTTTCTCCATTCATTGGAGAAGAGCATGAATGCGTTTTGCGGTCTAGGGACTCTCTGATTCCGAACAACAAAAAGATAACATTTTGGTGTTCGTTTCCTCTTCTGTTGACAATGTTTCTTTGGCTGCACTGGTGTTTTCTGCTGGTCGTAATCCTGGTGCATGTTGAAATCTTGCTGTTGCCGACTTTTGCCAATAATGTGGTCTATATTTCCTGGAAGAATTTTGGAATCCATACATTACACTGTCTTTAAACTATAAGAATCACTACAGATTTGCGACAATTTATAACCGTCGCCACTTCTTAGCAGCGTGTTGCTAAGGTGGGATCGGGTACGATGAAGATATCTCGTTGGATAGGACGAGCCATGAGACTCTTATCACGGGATTATTGGTTTTAGTTAAGGTCGCCTCAGCTTTGTCACTTAAGGTGTTTATTTGCAGGTGATTGTTCTGGATTCACTCCTCCACACGATATTGTGTGTGAACATAGTTAATTTAATTTAAATTTGCGTCCGCGATAGCCAATTCAGAATTGACGTGACTACGTGACGATGAAACTGACTACTAAATAAGTTTTCAACTAAGAATTTGCAACGTTTAAACTTGAGTACGAACTTGCAACAACTGACTCTAAAAGAAGTTTGTCTCTCAAAATGTATTAATTTCTCCCACTCATTCCGAAACCTGAATGTTGTACCATCATTGGTTCTTCTTCCCGCTTTGTTTCGTGGTTGGTGGAATAATTTAAATTTAAGTGAGAATAACTTTTCTCTGATTGGCCGGTTCGATACCCGAGGTCAACTGTGACAGTTTACATCGCGTCACTTATGACTACTTTTGCATAAATTCGATTAATAGTGGTCCGATCTCCTGAGGATGAAATACTGCAATGGTCTGTCCAAGTATCAAGTAACAAGAAGTCTGCTGACTCAGGAACCAAAATATATAGAGAGGCACTTTCTACTGGTATGAAATCAAAGGTTTACGCTGCTGATTCTAATGATTTCACCACAGTTACTTACAAAAAGAAGCTTGCTTCTGGAACTCCTTTGATCAATACTGTGAACCAACGGCGCCAGCCTCTGATTGGTGTGAGAACTTCTGCTTCTCTCCCTGTTGGTTCTCGCTTCAGTCCTGAGGTTTCGACTGTTGGTATTGAGAAATCTTTAAATTAGCAGTTAAGTCTTAAAAGATTGGTTTGTACCAGACTGAAAAACAAATTCAATGCATATGCATCCTATCATGTATCAGTTAATAAAGATGAATTTCCTCTCATTAACAATACTGGAGTATGGCGTAATGGATGCCTTATTGCTACGTTTTATGGCAGACTTACTGCAGAACAAGTGTTCTCCTCCAGTACACCTATCTCTTCAGAGATAACAGTACCTCCAACTGCTTCAACGTCCAACAGCAATATTTTGGCGAGTGACATCAGTATTTGTGAGTCGCATGGGGGAAGCGCTAATAGATCTTGACTTTTAACCAATCCGCATCGTTTGCCATGTCCTTTGACAGGTGCACCGATTCTTTTGGAATTTTTTTATCAAAATGCCAGGGGTTTGCGTACTAAATGTACCAGTCTTTTCGGCAATGTTTGTCTCCAAAATTATATGTCTTATTGAGACATGGCTTAACAATTCTTATTGTAATCGCAATCTGTTTCCCGATAATTATTTTGTTTTCCGTGCACACAGAGCTTACACGGATTCAAATTTAACTGGTGGTGATGGTGTTTTGATTGCAGTTCGCCGTTATTTTTCTGATTGTAAACGTAGGTACGACCTTGAACTTACGTATCTTTGTGTTTGGATAGAAATTTCTATTCCCGATGGTTTGAATTTACTTGCTGGTAAACATTATTTTCCGCCCAATATGGATATCAAAATTATTGAAAATTACTGTAGTTCTTTGGAAGCTAAGCTTAACACTCAAAATTTCCGCGTAGTTCTATTTGGTGACTTTAATGTACCTGGCTATGACTGGGTTCGTGGGTGTCCCCATGGTAACTCACATTATCCAATTCAATTCAATGCATTTATTAAAGTGCTTGACAACAGCCAAAAAGTCCAATAACAGCCAAGCACTAACAACAATACAGACATTACAATACAAAAGCAAACAAACAAAGAACTGAAAACATAACTGTACAATATTGATTTATTGCAAAATAAGTCATAAGTAAAAAACTAAATGCTATAGATAAGTAAAATAATAATTATACTAAAAACAGTTTAATATTGGACAGAAAACATACACAATAAAATGTTATACTAAGTAAACAATAAAAACAATGATTATTGTTTAAAAAGCTGACTGACCTCAGTAAGCAAAATACGATCTTTGTCAAAGATGTCGATGCTCCTACAGACTGCATTGGCAGCAGAAACGCATCTGGCAGAGGGACTGGCCTTGAAATTACGTTGTACAGTAAAGGTAGAGTAGTCTCTGATAGACCTAGTAGGTATGCAGAGACTAACTGTATCAAAAACAGATGAGCAACTAATTTTGCCTTTAAAAACATTCACGAGGAAGAGAGCATCCAAATGCCTCCTCCTTAAATGCAACGATAAGAAATTTAATCTAACTAATATTTCATCATAATTATAGGCACAAACGCCATTAAAGAATCTAGTGTAACACAAAGCTACAAATTTCCTTTGAATCCTTTCCAAGTTAAAGGAATCAGTATTAGTAATAGAGTTCCAAACAACGGAAGCATACTCAATTTTGGAACGGACTAAAGTACTGTACAAGACCAAAAGGCTATCAACAGTGGAGAAGGAAGAAGTAATGTACCGAATCAAGCCAAGCATTTTTAAGCTTTGTGAGAATATATAGTTGATATGCTGGTGAAAATAAAGCTTACAGTCCAGTAGAACACCGAGATCTTTAACACAATGGGAGCGTGCCACCAGGTTGTTACACAATTTGTAATTAAAGTAAATACTGTTTGTCTTCCGGGTGAATGATATAACAGTCGTTTTACTTAAATTAAGTTGCATCCCATTCACAAGACACCAATTTTGCACTGAATAAATATCGTCCTGTAACAGTTTGCAGTCATCAACATCGCTAATACTCCGATATATCTTTAAGTCATCAGCAAATAAAAGGCACTGTGAGTTATGTATGGAGTCGCAGATGTCATTAATGAATATATTAAAAGGTAAGGGGCCTAGGGTGGAACCCTGAGGCACTCCACACTTAACACGATAAGGATACGAAAGAGTTCCAGATACAAGAACAAAAGATTGCCTGTCAGAAAGATAACTATGGAACCAATCAACATAACTGGGTGATAGTCCAAAGTTTCTAAGTTTCCTAAGAAGAATATTATGAGGGACTAAGTCAAATGCTTTAGTAAGATCAAAGTATACTGAATCTGTTTGTCCTTGAGTACTAACTGAAGGTAAAACGGAATTAAGGTAAGTAACCAAATTTGTTGCTGTGGAATTAAATTTACGAAAATCATGCTGTGAGGGATTTAATCTGTACTTAAAAAAAATTTGCAAATGATCATAGACAATAAATTCAAATATTTTTGAAAAGGTATTAAGAATAGAGATGGGTCTATAGTTACTAACAATGGAACTGTTGCCTTTTTTAAACACAGGAACAACAGCTGTTTCTTTCCACAGGGACGGAAAGGTGGCACTAGTTACACTTAAATTAAAAATATAGGTTAATAAGGGAGTGAAAATATCAGAACAACCCTTAACTACTAACGAAGGAATTCCATCTAACCCCACACACTTTGAGGGTCTGAGGCGCTTGATGGCCTTGCTAACTTCAGCAGGAGAGATAGGAGCGGCGGGCAAAAAATCAGAAGTAAAAGTATTGGTAGGAGTGACGGACCGGCAAGAAGTGTTAAAAATTGATTCAAAATGCGTAGCAAATTCACCAGCAATGTGTTTGGGGTCCGTGACAAACTGATCACCAATTTTTAGCTGAATGAAAGTGTTATCTTTTCTTTTGAAATTTGAAACGTATTTCCAAAAATGCTGAGGGTGAGTTTTAAGACTGTCATCAACAGACTTTAACCACCGCCGCCTATCAGACTTAATGGTAGCCTTAACTAATTTACGAAAGTGTGCAAAGTAGGAGTAATGTACATCAGAATTGGTCTTTTTAAACCAACGAATATAATGATTCTTTTTATTAATGTAATGTTGTTGGCCCAGGACAGGGTCCGGTGGAGGGCTTTGGTTAATTCGGTGATGAACCTTCGGGTTCGGTAAGCCATCTAGTTAGTTAGTTAGTTAATGTTTTAAGGTGCCGGAAAACCAGATTGGAAATTTAGACTTACTTGAATGCTTAATGGGAATAGCTAAGTTTAAAGCATCAGTAACTACCGACTTGAGCTGATCAGCGGCGGAGTCCGCAGAGGACAGATTGTAAACGCAGGACCAATCGTAAGAGGATAAATACCTGTAAAGCAGTAAATAGTCAGCACGCGCGTAATTGCGGGAACATCGAGAGGGCTGTGAATTGGTAGTCAGAGATATATTTCTAATATCAATAACCAGGGAAGGATGAAAAACATCAGGTTTAACCAAATCGTGATTAGAAATCATAACGTTTACAGAGGAAAAGTTAGCAAAGACAAGATCAAGTAGATTCTTGTTATGGATGGTTAGGTTGTGCTGAGAAAGTCCGAGGAGGTATGCGGCACTGTGAACGACATCCCCTTTAATTTTGGTATAGTAAAGTGAGTTTGCTTGAGGGAAGCCATGTGCCCAATCAAAGCCAGGTATATTAAAATCACCTAAGAGAACTACCCGAAAATGTGGGTTTAAATTCTTTTCCAGAGAATAAAAATAATTTTCAATAACTTTACCATCAGTGTTAGGTGAAAAGTAGTGGTTTCCAACGAGTAAGTTGAAACCATCAGGAAGTGGAACTTCAATCCAAACACATTCGCTGGTAAGTTCAAGATCATATCTACGTTTACAACCAGCCAGAGATTGGTGAACTGCCGTCAGAACACCACCACCTCTAGTTAAGTTGAGATCGGTACATTTAGTACGCAAACCTCTAACATTTTGGTAAAAGATATCAATAGAATCCAAACGCTTAGAACCAGACGTGGTGAGACGATCCGAAATGGTGGCACAACAGTTACCTGACATAGTTAAGCGGTATTGATGCTTCCCCCAAGCTCCTTACAAGTGCTGGTCGACTTCGTTGTAGGGCACGTTGCAGTAGCAGAGTCAGAGTCAGCCGTTGTAGGTACCGAACTAAGGGGTGCATCAGGGGAGTACACCTGATCAGGGGTCAGTTTCCCATAAAAGGGAGCAATCAGGCACCCATTTGGCCACACACCGGTGTTATTTATAAGGGGAAAATCCTCTTCGTTGACCAAAATGTGAAAAGATGCATAAGAATTAAATTTTGTTTTAAGCCTAGTGCAGACTAACCTTTTGAGGCTTAACTGCTCTTTTAAAGACTTATCTACGTCAGCAGCCGTGACCTCAGGGCTAAATCGTGAGACAAAAAGGGTCTTAGACCTTTCCCTTTTGGATACAATGGGTAGAGAAGCAGAGTTTCTCACCCCTAACAACGGCTGTCTGCGTTGTCTAACTGTGTTGGCCGAGGTTGTCCCAGAAGATGGCTTCTTGTTATGATTTACTGTTGTAAAACCTTCAGTGTCCACACTGAAGACTTTAGGTTTTAACCCAGCAGATAATTCATCCTTGTAGGATTTCGATCCCACGTCGGCGACAGTAGAGGCAGAACGAGGAGCCGCATCCGTGGCTTTGTTTGCAGGAACATTATGAACTAAGGTGGTTGTCCCCTGGATGGAAGATTTCGTTGCGGGTGTTGCCGGCGTAGGAGCGCTGGAAGCTAGTTTGTTCAAGTGGTATTTCAAATATTCGTTGTCCTTCCGAAGTAGCTGTACATCTTCGGAAAGTTTAAAAACCATCTGGACGAGATTCTCAATAACTTTTTGTGTGCTAGCTCCATTGAGCCGCACCATCTCGATCTGCGGCCGAGTGACTCCGGGTCTGAAAGAATAGGCTCACCAGCAGGAGAAACTTCCTTCACTGGAAGTTCCGAAGTTGAGGCAGATCTCAAGCTTCTTCTAGATGCGTTTTTAGCGCTACAAGCGCGATTAGTAACAACACACGATGCACAATTGTACGTCGATTTCCCTTCCACCATAAGAAACGAATATTCAGTGTCGCTCATTTTGAGGCAGGAGAGATGAAACCTTGTTCCACAAGGCCCGCTACATCTAATAAATTTCTGTTTACCGTAGAACTGTTTCTTACACACAGAGCAACAGTCTTTGCTAGCAGCCATAGTGCCGGCAGGCTGCGGGCGAAGCACACTCACTCACAGTTATTCAGCAGGTACGGAGAGCTCACAAAAACACGTCCGCTCACCAAGGGAGATCAACAATAATTATTATACCAAATTTAGAGGTGAGGTAATTTGTAATGCTGTATGTTATTTTGGACTTTCTCAGTACAACCTTACCGAACAAAACAAGAATTGACGTGATCTTATATTTACTAATTTTACTGATATTAATGTTTCTTACTCTGATTTTGACTTGGTTGAACCTGATACCTTCCATCCTTCCTTGGTTGTTGATCTTAGTATATATTTTTCTTCTTATTCGCAGTAATTATGCTCGTGGGGATTATGTATTGTTATATAAATTTTTATTTTCCTATGTCTGGACTTGTGTTTATAATCAGACTTCTGTTGACTGTGCCGTTAATAAGCTCAACTCAGTTGTTACTGAAGCTTTAAATCTTGCTATAGGAAGTCCAAGTTTCTATGTTGGATGAACGTGTAAATTCGTGAGGCATAAATACCCTATAGAGGATATCGGTGCAGTGTACGGGCGGCTGCAAGCTTAATTTTTGTAGCCCATAAGTTTTTAACGAATAACTCCAGCGGAATGCGGTTTGCACTGCTTTGTTCTGAAAAAATAACGGTATGTGGACATATGGCAACACCGCCACATTCCATTGAGCTATACCTGGGAATCTAAAAATAATATCCTGACCTTCGCATTCTCATCATGGATGTCCCTTTGTCTAGTCGCGTACTTACAGAAGCAGAAAGACGTGCACTTCTAGAAGAAGTTTTAGATGAAAGTGACTGTGAGTATAGTTCGGACACCGACAGTTCAATAATAGACATTGATTATACACAGTTGGTGACAACTGGAGATAGTGATAATGAGAGTGACAATGGTGGTGGCGGTGAAATACAGGAGGAAATCTTCGAGGCAGAATCTGGTGTTGTTTCCAGCAAGTTTTTGTGGAAAAATATAAAATCCTTTACTGCTTCGAGAGACGAATTTTGTAATGTACATGGTCCCCAGTTCGACACTGCTGAACTAGATGTCGTGACTTCATTTGAAAATATTTTTGATATAGCTCTAGTAAAGCTCATTGTTGAAGAAACCAACAGGTATGCTCAGCAGGAAATTTCTAAAAGTGCCCATCCTCTCACATTTCGCTCTAGGATTAGGAAGTGGCAAGATGTTACAGTGGACAAAATTTACGTGGTTTTGGCTCTATTTATGTTGATGGGCATTGTTCAAAAGCCTACACTTCGATCGTACTATTCAAAGAACCTTCTGCTTTTCACTCTTTTTTTTCTGAAACTTTACCTTTGGAAAGACTGGAGCTAATAAACAAATTTATGCATTTTACAGATAATAGTAAGGAAAATCAATATCAAGGACCTCCTAAACTTTTCAAAATTTATCCAGTCATTCGGCACCTGAATAACAATTTTCAAAATTTGTATCTCCCGAACCAGAACATTTCGATAGACGAGTCCTTGACTCTATGGAAAGGTCGTTTGTCCTTCAGACAATACATACCCCTCAAGGCTGCAAAATTTGGTATCAAAACTTATGAACTCTGCGAGTCTAGTTCGGGCTATGTGTGGTCTTTTCTAGTTTATACTGGAAAAGGCATGGAACTGTCGAATCAGTATATGACTGCAGACACCAACAAAACTGCAAAAATTGTAGTCAAACTACTAGAACCTCTTCTTGGTCGTGAACACACAGTGTGGATGGACAATTTTTATAATTCACCAGATTTGGCACGTTTTATGAAGTCCAAGAAAACAGACTGCGTTGGAACTTTACGTGCCAACAGAAAAAATGTCCCTCCTGAAGTGAAGAACAAGAAATTGAACAAAGGAGAGCACTGTGGTCAACACTCCGGAGATGTGGCAGTTCTCGCTTGGCAAGACAAAAAGCGAGTCACCATGTTATCAACATACCACAAAGATGATATGTGTGTGACTATAAACAAAGCCAAGCGAGAAGAGATAAAGCCTCTCGTAGTTCGAGACTACAATAAAAACATATTTGTAATCTAAAGTGCATTACGTCGAATGATGAGACGAGTAATGAATAATAAATTGTAAAATACGTTGAAAGAAAGGACTACGGCCTAGTTTCCGGTACTAACACAGAATGTGCCTGAAAGAAATAAATAAAACCACGAAAAACTTCAGTCAGGGCAACCGGTCTCGGACATACATCAAATCGATTGTAGGAATGAGATTATTTAATTCCCGAGGCACGTTAGAAGCGTAAACGCGAATTTTGCACGAGCTTTTCTTGTGCGTAAAAAGTTTCTATTTCGAGTCTAACAACTTGAAATTGTTTACCAGCCACAATTTTTCACGTACTCAACCACATCACTAAATTCTATGCTGATTTACCATTCCTGGTAATGGAGATGTCCAACAGCATGAGAAATTTAACGACGCATTCGCTGGAAGTTCTGCTCCGTTTGTCTGCCATCGAAGCAAAGTCTGTGATGGCAAATAATTTCTATTCAGTTTTAATTTGAAATTTGCTCGCTGCAGGCGCCTCAAGCAACAGGAACTCGTGATGCGACTTCGGAAGGGTACACGTGCATTCAGAGGAGCGACTTGACGAGATTACTGCGTCTGCGCAGCTTACAGAAAACGGAAAATGATTCTAATAGGCATTGAATTTCCTCTTCTCCAGTTTTTCCCGTACGCGTGTTCTGGCGTGTTCCAATTCAGAAGCAATTGCGGATCCTTGAAGCCACTCGGCAGGACTCCTTTGACAAGGGAAAGATGTCTACTTGCACGAGACAGGATTGAAAAACGCGAGTGCGATGCGAACCCACAATCCCAGTGCTCAAGACGCCCAAAACCGGCTGTGGTCGTCATCTTCTATAAACTTTATTTTAATTTATTCTCACAAAACTACGCAGAAAGATTGAAGGAAATTGGATCGAGTATTTTAAATATGAAACTAAATCGCGTACAACACAACTTTTCCCTTTAAAGTTTATTAGATAGAAATTATTGCGTTAATATGAAGAAACGCGCCTTCAGAGTGGCCGCGCGGTCTGAGGCGTGGTCTTGTGCCGTTTGGTTTGGGTTCGAATCCCACTCAAGCCATGGATGTTTTTCTGTGTTGTGCTGTCCTGTGCACAGGTAGAGGCCTTGAGACGGGCCGATCCCTCGTCCAAGGAGTCCTACCAAATGTCTATAGATCAAGCCAACGAAAAGTTGGGACCCGCAGTGCTCAGGAACTTGAAGAACGGGTCATTCCCAGTACCCAGTAATAGCTGAGCATCAAGGTCAGATAGCTTATTTATTACCTGTTTAATGGAAATGTGTTCTAACCTGTAACTATCTACAAAAATATTATCAATGGCAGAGTTGGAGTTATTTTGAATTCTTGTGGGAAAACTAACTGTAGGTGTAAGATTAAATGTTGCTAAACGAGAATTTAGACATTGATTACGGCAGCTTTCAGAGAGATAGTCAATATTTATATCCCCACAGATTATTATTATTATTATTATATATTATTGACTGCAAATGGGTTTGTACCCGGTGGCAGTGACCTACAATAAGATACAAAACAATAAGACACAACAAATTCCGTTTTCGGTTTGTAAAGGTAGTCCATAATGCTGTTTAACTTGTTAATAAATGTCACCTGTTGGTGATCTGTATATTACTGAAAACATAATTTAGACAAATTTGTATCAAATTACACAGCACAGCATTCTACAATTAGGTTATTATAATATTCTATTTCAAGCGCTCTGTCTTCCAGTGAACTAGGCTCAAAATATTTCTTTATACGTCAAGTGTCCGGACGATTTTATCATGGAGATATTTTGTGACTTCCTCATAGATAGAGACGAAAATCTTGGTGGCTTTGGTTGCTGTCCTCTGAGTTGTAGCGCCATGCAGTCTGGAAGAAGCTTACTAAGGTTTGAGAGGACCCTGAGGCCTTCATCGTCGCCTTGTTGATAAAGACAGCAAGTACCTCTGAAATGTTGGTAAAGTAAGACTGCCAGAAATTACAAAGGATTTCTATCTAATCAGCTGTAAAGCTTGATATTATTATTAAGTGATAAGTAACATCATTGCTGAAAAGAAACTTTCTTTCAGAGACTGTTTACATCATTGTAGAAGACCTCTATTTCATGTAGTTGCCATTGGAAGGTTTGCCTTTTTTATTTGTGTTGTTCGTACTTGCAATGACAAGCATTCTGAATAAGAGTTTCAGAACTGACTATAGCTGTACATTAAAAAAGTCTGTGTACTATTTCACAAAGTTTTAGAATTTTAAACTTTACACTGTGGTGTGTAGTTTCTAAACTAGTTAACTGGTGTAAATTAATTGGAATTGTAGTAATCTGCGTTCTGACAGTTTGTAGTCCTGTTTGTGGTTACCAAGGTTTTGCAGAAACCTATCACCTCCATCTTAAATCCTGACTACATGGCTTAATACCGTGGAAGATTGTGGCCCAGATTTTCACTGTTATGAAAGCCTCATCTCATGTTGATTTAAATTACGTCTGGAATAAATATTTGTTGAATAACTGCAAATCATGGAAAAGTGAAATATGTAATTTTCTCCAGCCTGCTGTCATTTCTTTGGCGTTCAATTCAAACATTCCCTTCATCGCCCAATTCTCGAACACTCCGAGTATTGCTCTTCTCTTAAGCTGGGCTGATCAAGTAAATTGTACGGTGAAGAAAGCCTGGAAGGCACTTCATTTTACAATGCGCGTTCTCAAAAAGGGAAATAGTGAAACTAAAAGTCTAGCCTACACGTCACTAGTGCGTCCGATTCTGGAATAAGGGGCTGCGTGCTGGGATCCTTACAGGGAGTTAGAACGGGTGCAAAAGAAAGCATGTAAATTTGCATATCATCCACACTGTGTGTTCACGACCAAGAAGAGGTTCTAGTAGTTTGACTACAATTTTTGCAGTTTTGTTGGTGTCTGCAGTCATATACTGATTCGACAGTTCCATGCCTTTTCCAGTATAAACTAGAAAAGACCACACATAGCCCGAACTAGACTCGCAGAGTTCATAAGTTTTGAAACCCTGGCACAGCGTAGAAAGATAGCACGTATGTAGTAAGTATGCTTCTTGAACATTTATGTAACTTACTAGACAGTTCACAATAACAACAAATTCCATCATCTAATTCCCTTAAACATGCTCAGAGCAGCAAAGTCTCTTATCTCTTTCTTCTTGGCAGGATCAGGAGCAAAACATTTCCACAGTCACCGTGTATCTGGTTGGATGATCGTTCACCTCTGCTTAGGTATGTGAACGTGAGGCCAGTAATCAAGCTAGTCGGCTTTGGCTCTCAGAGGGCTGTTTCGCCATGGATTATTATAGTAAAATAGAAACTGACTCTGGCTACAGAAGGTGCTACTGGTATTCGCATTGTGTTAGTATGGTGTTTGGACGACAAGATACAGTCTGACACTTAGATAAAAAATATTTTATGGAAATACTTTGTAAATTTAAAATATCCACAAAGTGCAAATATGAAAATTAAAGAGTTTCAATCCGAATTAATTGGCATTTAAGGATCATAATTCTTTTGTTAAATAGTAAACTCTTGAACTACTATATTAATGGCAGCAGAGATGCGATTTTTAAGAAGAATAGACTGAAAAACTAAAACAGATAGGATAGAAAATGAAAAATGAAAGATAATCTAAGTCAAATGCCATGAAAGAGAAACTAACAAAAGAACAGAATTAGATGGTATGGGCAATGATTTATTAAGAATGAATAATAGACAAATCCCAAAGAAGGCTTGGAACATGAAAATGAAAGGAAAATGTTCACAATGGAGGCTGTGATAAATATGGGAATCTGTGCCAGGATGTAGGCGATCTAGTGGCGAAATATGGGTTATTTGTTTCATAGTGCTTCGTGCTAATTTAATTGTGCTGTAGTTTCCGATCCTAGCTGTCCTCTCGCGGCGTCGCTTTCATAAATTATTCGAAGATTTTTAGGTTATGAATATGTTTGTTACTTGGTTTCTTATAGATGAAGTTGGTAGGAGCTTTTTGGCCTTCATATGTCTGTACTTCCTGACATTAATTAAAGGGAAAATGTCACTAATGACAGTCACGGAAGTACTCTTCAGCAACCCCGTTGCTGCTTATGAGTTTACAATCTGTGGAGTGGTATTTCAGGCAGCATTTCGTTCGGTGGTTGCAGTGGAGTGTGCGCGGACGGACATGTACTTCAGTGCTTAGGTCGGTAGATGGCAGGAGAGCTTGTTTTAACCTACATTTGACTGTAGTTCCTGACATTAATAAGCGAGATGTCACTAATGGCAGTCACGAAAGGACTCTTCAGCAACCCCGTTGCTGCTTATGAGTTTACAATCTGTGGAGTGGTATTTCAAGCAGCATTTCGTTCGGCAGTGTAGTGGAGTGTGCGCGGACGGACATGTACTTCTGTGCTGATGTCGGTAGATGGCAGGAGAGCTTTTTGAATAACTTCATTTGACTTTAGTTCCTGATATTAATAGGAGGGAAGATGTCACTAATGGCAGTCACGGAAGTACTCTTCAAACCCCGTTGCTGTTTATGTGATTACAATCTGTGGAGCAGTATCTAGCGGCAAATATGCCTGAAGCATTCACGAGCAGGGGAGGTATGTGCGTGTTACACTTAGTTACATCCTCATTGTCTCTCACTTCCTAAATTGTGAGCCTCTTGTACAGGCAATGTTATTGTGGACTTGCTTGGTTTATAAATTGTATGCCATCTGAACTGTTCAAGTAGATTTATGTGGAGTGTTGTTTTGTAGGAGACCATGATGCAGTACTTGTGTTGTTGCTGATTTCACGGTTGTTGTGGAAGGCAGAAATCTTGTTATCACAAGTGAGGTACAAGTTCTGCCCATTGAAAAGATTGGTCGTATTGCAGTTGTCAGGGGCCATGCTGTTGAACAGTTTACTTTCAAGTCAAGTTTTATGTGTATTCTCTTCAGGTATGTATATTGTATTTGTTTTTGCCCATTACTGGGTACAGGTGTCATAACAAGAGAGACGCAAGATTACTTCCCTCGTAAAAACACAGATACACAGAAAATAAAATATTAATTTTGTAGTTTTAAATCTAAATGCAGTTTGTTCCTATTTATTGTTTATTCTGGCATACTTCTTCAAGGTTGTTGGTTTGTTTGTTGAGGATCGTCATCCTCGAATTATAATCTGTTTTGATGATTTAGAGACTTGTGTTGCTGTAGATCTCTTTTCTTCCCATGTTCACTCATGTTTTACAAAATTAAACAAAACTTTTGTCACTTACTCTGACGTGACCCTTCTTACATCTTCCTGTTTTACATTCGAACCACTTCCAGCAACAGAATGCTACTTTGTCATACAGCAAGTACACACTAAAGAATAGATTGTCTGCTCACACAATTGATAGTGACACTATGCAGTCTGAAAAGATTCAGTGCTTTGTATTGCTGATGATGTAAACATTTTGTCATACATTCTAAATGAGGGAAAAAACCATATTTTATACATAAGCATTTGTACTAGCTCTTATTTGGTTGCTACTAGGAATACTGCTTTCTGTGGACTGTAACTGCTTATAGATAAAGACAAGATGTTTACACAGAATTTAACAACTTCACAGCTTAACATATTTATCCAAATACCATGCAATGCTGAATAAAACTTGCACTCTGAATTTTATGGCACTTACAAGAGCAAATTAGTATTTGAATTAAACTAATGTTGACTGATAAATTATATTTATGTATCTAATATATTGTGCAATGGTTAATGAAATGACAACCAACATGAAAAATATTATACTAAATAAAAGATAGATTTACTCTATTCATTATGACAATTAATTATTTCCTTGCGTGATTTAAAGTTTTCATGGTGGTGGTGATGTTGGCAGCTCCTGTGAATGATGTTGCCAGGCTTACCGCTTTATCTTGTATATTATCCTTTGTGTTATCCAAATCATATTCTCTTATGATGAGCATCCAGTCATGTAAAAATGTTATATAAGAGATGTGCAAGGTATTTGTAAGGATACTGTTTTATCATTTAAGCAGTTCATTATGACATAGATGTAGTGTTCATTTCAGTGTTTTTATATAAATTACATAAACACGCATTTATCAATACAATTCAACAGTGATGATGATAATGATATAATTCAGTCCTTTGAAGTATGTCCTCTATGTTACATGTGTATTCTAGGCCACATTACATCAGTTCCTGTATGGACTGAATTCGTGTTCACCAGACACACTCCTGAAAGTTGGGGCAGCATATCCTGAAATGGCAGTACAGGAGAAAGCTGTTGACACGTTTGTTGAGCTCCTGAGGAAGGACCAGGTACTTATTTTATGGTATTCAACTACTGACAGGATTGAAAAATATAAGATTGCTGATTAAAGAATTTTATCTGTTGGGGTAGTTGGAGGATTGTTTGTTATTTTTGAGGTTAGTGGTTACAAATGGAAGAAAACCCAGAACCCTGTGAGTAATAAAGCTAACTTCTAGACCATGGTAAAAGTATCCATGAAGATAGTGAAAATTAATTAGGTAACAAATTCTTTTAAATCAATTGTTCAGTAGTTACAGGTTACACTGAAGTCTGATGACACATATGACAAAACTAAAGTAACTTATGATTGCTATTTTTGTGCTAAACTAATAATAATGTATACCATTGTGTAACTTGGAATATTTTAATGTTAATTTATTCATTATTTTGTTGACAGCTTGATGAAAATGTCACAGCTAAGGCTTTGGAACTCTGTGTTGCCTATTTCAACACTGTTTATCCAGTACTTATAGGTACTGAGACTAAAATGAACCAAACCTATCTCCTGGGAGATAGTGGAAGGGCCTTGTCATCAGCATGCGACAGGTGCTGCTGTGATCAAGACCTTAATACAGGTATTGTTCCCTCCTGTGAATGAATACAGCGAAACTCATTGTTACGCAGTGCTGTTAACTCACCAGAAAAGTTGTAGATCATGGGAAATGGATAAGTTGCTATACTTTCCAGACTATGAGATGCACTAGAATAGAAGACATGTCCAAGTTTTAGAGCGAAACTTTCACGAAAATAACTACTATACCTCTGGACTATTTGGTTCATACAAATGTTAGGCAGCATTTTCCAGAAAAGATTAATACTGCAACAGATTTCAACATCTTTCACTTGTTTTAAACTATTAATTTGAAGTAATCAAGAATTAGTGCTACTTTTTCCCATGTAAATTATTATGTGAGGCTATAATACTGTTTATATATTCATGTACATGAGATGCAGGATATTTCATTAATGACCGACACACATTTATGCCATAGTGTGTAAGAAACGCTTCCAAATGAGTGTGTAAGACATTGCATACTTCCCCCCCCTTTCCATCCAGCAAAAGTATTTCTTACCATCTTATCTGATATTACACAGTCTCTCAAGTTAAAACAATATGAGAATCAGTATTGTGAAAAGAGTTGAGGAACTATGCCATTTGCTACAGGAAATTTTCAGCTGAAACTATGAATCTGCCTTATGCTTTTTGACACGTGTTGAAGGTGTTAACATTACATTTCTTGTGAAGGTGCAGTCTGTCTTGGATTTGTGTTGCTGGTCAGGAATCCGAAGACATGTGTTCTCTAAGCCAGTACCTGGTTGCTACTGTGGATGTGATACAGCAGCAGCTGTAGCAGATCCGGCTTCACATTCCACAGGAAGGGTCAGTAACTCGACTTGGCTTCTCACATGATGTTACGGCTATGCCACAGCAATGCTGTCACCATGCAGTAAAAGTGATGGAAACTCTGCAGGACATAGTAAAGGCTTCCCTTCAGCAAATTGCACTCGGTGGAGGTAAGAGGCAGTGTATGGTTATTGGTCTTTATAAAATATGTGACTTAGGCAAGTAGAACAAATTTATATTACTAGACTACCTTTTATATGTTCTTTACAAGAAATGCATCAGTTGAATGGGGGAATTGTTTGTTGTATTTGGAGACCCACATGGTCCCACACCTTAAATTTCGGCAATATGACTTTGACTTCTTGTATGAATCGTATACTGGGTAATTCAGCATGACAACCAACAGGACGGACATTGTGGTGTTAAGATTGACCTACGAAATCATGCACTGTCACACACTATGCGTAATTAAACATGAGGTAATCACCGGCGAAAGTGTAAGTCATTCAAACCATCCACTAATCGGAGGACAATATTCGGATTTCACACTGCCAGTTGTACTACTTTTATGAGTATAAAAGAAGGCGAATTTCAAACAGTATTCTTCAAGACGAGCAGCAGGAAAGCCAACACTAACATGCATGCTGTGCACTGTGGTCATCGTATGTGAGTATTGTCTGTAATTCTGTTCACTGAAACGTCACTAAAAGTTATTAATAAGAGGGAAGAAGTCACTAATGGCAGTCAAAGAAGTACTCTTCAGCAACCACGTTTCTGTTTATGAGTTTACAATCTGTGGAGTGGTATTTCAGGCAGCATTTCGTTCGGCATTGCAGTGGAGTGTTCGCGGACTGACATCTTCTTCAGTGCTGATGTCGGTAGATGACAGGAAAGTTCGTCAGGATGCGCATATAACGATCATTGAATATCCCTCGTGCTCCGGCGGTGGCGCGATGTGTTCGCTATTTTTCAGACGTAGCCGTCCCTGCGTATGAAAATATGGCGCAGCTGCTGTGGTGATCTTGTGTTCTTCCGTCGGCATGATTGTAGGATGCATTCTCAGTCCAGTGCAGATATATTATTTATTATGAAATAAATAATAAATAGTTTTTGAAAATATTTCGTTTGTTTTTAGGTGCTTTTAGTTCGAGGGAAGGCAAGGCGAGGCGAGGCAAGGCTAGGCAGGGCAAGGCAAGGCAAGGCAAGGCAAGGCAGGGTAGGGCAGAGAAGGGCAGGGCAGGGCAGGACATGGCAGAATAGAGCAGGGCAAGGCAAGGCAGGGCAAGGCAAGGCAAGGCGAGGCAAGGTAATAAAGGCAAGGTAGGGCAAGGCAAGGCAAGGCCGGGCAGGGCAGACCAGGGCAGGGCAGGGCAAGGCAAGGCAAGGCAAGGCAAGGCTATGTAATGTAATGCAAGGGAACGTAATGTAACGTAATGTAAGGCAAGACAAGGCAATTCACGGCAAGGCAAGTCACGGCAAGGCAAGGCAATGCAGTGTAATGTAAGGTAACGTAATGTAAGGCAAGTCACGGCAAGGCAAAGCAAGGCAAGACAAGGCAAGGCAAGTCATGGCAAGGCAAGACAAGGCAAGGCTATGTAATGTAATGAAAGGTAACGTAATGTAACGTAATGCAAGACAAGACAAGGCAAGGCAAGTCAAGGCAAGGCAAGACAAGGCAAGGCAAGGCAAGGCAAGGAAAAGGCTATGTAATGTAATGTAAGGTAACGTAATGTAACGTAATGTAAGGCAAGACAAGGCAAGTCACGGCAAGGCAAGGCAAGGCTATGTAATGTAATGTAAGGTAACGTAATGTAACGTAATGTAAAGCAAGACAAGGCAAGGCAAGGCAAGGCTATGTAATGTAATGCAAGGTAATGTAATGTAACGTAATGTAAGGCAAGACAAGGCAAGTCACGGCAAGGCAAGGCAATACTATGTAATGTAATGTAAGGTAACGTAATGTAAGGCAAGGAAAGGCAAGTCACGGCAAGGCAAGGCTATGTAATGTAATTTAAGGTAACGTAATGTAAGGCAAGGCAAGGCAAGGCAAGTCATGGCAAAGCAAGGAAAGGCTAGGCAAGGCAAGGCTATGTAATGTAATGTAAGGTAACGTAATGTAACGTAATGCAAGACAAGGCAAGTCACGGCAAGGCAAGGAGAAGGCTATGTAATGTAATGTAAGGTAACGTAATGTAACGTAATGTAAGGCAAGACAAGGCAAGTTACGGCAAGGCAAGGCTATGTAATGTAATGTAAGGTAACGTAATGTAAAGCAAGACAAGGCAAGTCACGGCAAGGCAAGGCAAGGCTATGTAATGTAATGTAAGGTAACGTAATGTAAGGCAAGACAAGTCACGGGAAGGCAAGGCTATGTAATGTAATGTAAGGTAACGTAATGTAAGGCAAGACAAGGCAAGGCAAGGCAAGTCATGGCAAAGCAAGGAAAGGCTAGGCAAGGCAAGGCTATGTAATGTAATGTAAGGTAACGTAATGTAACGTAATGTAAGGCAAGACAAGGCAAGTCATGGCAAGGCAAGGCAAAGCAAAGCAAGGCAAGGCAAGGAAAGGTAAGGCAAGGCAAAGCAAGGCAAGGCAAGGCACTTCAAGGCAAAGCAAGGCAAGGCAATGCAAAGCAAGGCAGTTCAGGGCCGTGCAGGGCAGGGCTTGGCAGGTCAAGGCTAGACAAAGCAAGGCAAGGAAAGGAAAGCCAAGGCAAGGCAAGGCAGCGCAAGGTAGGGAAAGGCAGGGCAGGGCAGGGAGGGGCAGGGCAGGGAGGGGCAGGGCAGAGCAAGGAAGGGTAAGGACGGGCAAGGCACGGCAAGGCAATGCAAGAAAAGGCAAGGTAGGGCAAGGCAAGGTAAGGCAGACAGGGCAAGGCATGGCAAGGCAAGTCAAGACAAGGCAAGGCAAGGCAATGCAAGGCAAGGCAGGGCAAGGCAGGTCAGGGCCGTGCAGGGCAGGGCAGGGCAAGACTAGACAAGGCAAGGCAAGGAAAGGCAAGGCAAGGCAGCGAAAGGCAGGGAAAGGCAGGACAAGGCAGGACAGGGCAGAGCGGGGCAGGGCAGTTCAGGGGAGGTCATGCAGGGCTCGGCAATGCACGGCAATGCAAGGCAGGTCAAGGCAGGGCAAAGCAAGGCAAGGCAAGGTAGAGCAAGGAAGGCAAGGCCAGGCAGGGCAGGGCAGGACAGAGCAGGCCAGGGCAGGACATGGCAGGGCAAGTCAGAGCAATGTACGGCAAGGCAAGGCAAGGCAAAGCAAGGCAAGGCAAGGCAAGGCATCGCACGGCAAGGCAAGTCAAGACAAGGCAAAGCAAGCAAGGCAAGGCAAGGAAAGGAAAGGCTAGGCAAGGCAAAGCAATGTAATGTAAGTTAACGCAAGGTAATGTAATGTAAGGCAAGGCAAGGCAAGGCAAGGCATGGCAAGGCAAGGCAAGGTAACGTAAGCTAATGTAATGTAAGGCAATGCAACGCAAGGCAGTGTAATGTAATGTAAGGTAACGTAAGGTAATGTAATGTAAGGCAAGGCAAGGCAAGGCAAGGCAAGTCATGTTAAGGCAAGGCAAGGCAATGTAATGTAATGTAATGTAAGGTAACGTAAGGTAATGTAATGTAAGGGAAGGCAAGGCAAGGCAAGGAACTTTATTAAACACAAGTATTGGTAGGAAGCTTTGGGTCGGGATGTCATCATGTGATGTATGCGCAAAATGGAAAACTAGCCAGAGAACATACGCGCCTCTAGGAGAATGCTTAAAGGCTAGTGAGTTTGTAGACGTTGTGTCTCCAGATGTGGTAGGACCACTTCCGGTGACAGATTAAGAAAATATATATTTTCTGACATTTGTAGATCACTTTACGAGGGTTTGTGAGACCATTCTGATTTCTAGGATAAGGATAGTATTGCACAAGTATTTGTGACAAAAATTATAACGCAGTTCGGAGTACGAAATAGATTACTAACGGACCGAGGACCTTCTTTCGTATCAGCATTAATGCAAGAGACATGTAGATTGCTCAAAATACAGCAATTGCAAGCAAGTAGTTAACGACCTCAGACTAATGGGAAGTGTGAACGAATGCATAAATTATTAGTAGATATGTTGTCGCATTTTGTGAATATGTATGCCAGGAATTGGGGCAGTTATGTTCCGTATGCTTTGATGGCTTATACAGCCACTCCTACATTATTCAACAAAATATTCGCCATATTACCTAGTAGTATTAGGCAGGTATGGAGGCCATCATGTAGCCAATATAATGCGCTAGTTTGACCGCTCTACAGAATGCATGGGGGCAAATTAATTGTAATTGTAGTTGTAATCACAATTATGTTAGTGTGCAAGAGATCCTGCTTGAGTATGAACCCACAATGTGATCACTGATTAAGTCACAAATATATTTTATCTCAGTCACATCTCTTCCTTGTCTTTGTTGAAGACTGAAAGGCAAAACTCATGTGTGGTGCGCCCGGCAGGCCAGTCGTTTGGACTGTTGGACTGTAGGAAATCCACCAGTACTGACTGCAGGACGTAGCACGTGACAGGCGGAACGCACGTGTGTGACGATACCGGCAGGCCAATTGCTCAGTTCTGCTGTTGTCTCGTGTTGTTCAGTACTGTTTCGCGTTTGTGCTATGGCAACGTGGTCGAAGGAATTTGTACTCGAATTTATTGAAGAATTTCGTGGTCATCCTTCTATTTGGAAAGTCAAGAGCAAGGAATACCAGAACCGTGAAGTGAAAGAGAGTGCTTATTCAGTACTGACAGAAAAAGTTAAAACAATAGATCCCCAAGCCAAAAAGGAAAAAGTGTTGAAAAAGATCAACAATCTACGTAGCAGAAAGGAACGGAAGAAAGTATTGATGGCTAAGAAATCTGGAATGAGTAGCGAAGACCTCTATGTCCCGAAATTGTGGTACTACAAAGATTTGTTGTTCCTGATAGACCAAGAAGAAGCCTAGGACGGGTTTTCAAGTCTTGTCAGTGATACAGAGGTAAGTAATTAAAAATCAAACTTTTATTTTATGTTAACAATTATAGATTACAATGCTAAACACTAAATAGTTCCGTGCATGTTAAAGTTTTTTACTACATAAATTACGGAATCAGAGCCTTCTGCCTGGATGTACTGTTTTTAAAACAGAACTTATCTTGCAAAGAAACTTTTCCTTCGTTGTTGAAATACTCCAAAAACAACTCTCTTACAAGTTTCGCATCCTGGGTAGGAAAATACCACTGTCTTCTTTCCAGATCCATAAATTGATTGCAGCGATGACCAGGCGTAACATTCCCAGTTTCAAAATCCTCATCATCCAAACACTGCAATGGTGTGTACTGATTCGGAATCTTGCTGCGCAAAAAATTATGCAGGGCACAACATCCCATAACACTATGGCGAACGCTACTCAAATCTATGAAAGAGATGGGTTTCTGTAATACCGCAACTCTCTCCACAATGATACCGAACACACTTTCAGTCATTCGCCGACATCTAGACAAACGTTAGTTTAATATCTTACGGGCTTGTGTGTTTACTTTACGGCTGAAAGGCTTTATGATGTCCTTCCTCAGTGGAAAGGCATCATCTGCTACAAGAACAAAAGGCATATTTCTCCCAGCAACAGTTGTCATATCATACAAATTTTGATTATTTGAAACACACTTAACTACGAGTTATTCAACTGTGATGCAACTTAAATGTCTAACTGCACTGGGCTCATAGCCTTGCTTGATAATAAAGGAAAAGCAATAAAACAAAAATGTTTCTTCTTAACTGATATTCCAATGCACGTTTCTTTCGCTGCATATGATTAGCAGATAAATGAAGTTAATTTAATGAAGTACCTTTTAGGAATATTTAATTTGTTTCTTTAATGAAATACTCACTCACTAGTGAGTATTTCATTAAAGAAACAAATTCATGTGCTGTACATTTGTGATATTTTTGTACAAGCAACATTATATTCAGGTGTCCATATGTATACAACATTATATTATATATTATTTGTTATTTTTTAACGACTATCTCAGTAACGCAAATTATACCGATTCGAATGGCCGTGACAATTCACGTGTAATTAATTTCATTTTCTCTGTTGAGCGAAACGTTTAAGATATTGTAACTCTGCAGAACATAGTCCATCTTCAGAATATAATAGTCGTTCAGCGAGTCACTCAATATTACAGGTGGTAAAGAGGAGATAAGAATACGTCTTACATTTCCCTAAATTTACAATGTTGGTATTTCACCATTATTTCACTCATTAAAGGAACAATGTCCTACGATAAGGACATACAGCACGGTAATTCTACAGAAGAAGGAGGTCTAGTCATCTAGTCAAGAATTTTTGAGCATTTTAAGAAACCGAGAGACGGAGAGCAGCTTTTACAAGGGCACAAATATCGACCTTACAGATCTTTCTGAAAATGATTCTTCAGCGTTAGACAAGAGTATATATGCAGTATGACGCTGTATGGTCTTCGAAGTAGATACCAAAGTTTCGGCAGAATATACTCAGTCTACCTTGAGGATTAGAGGGCATTGCGATCCTCCGAAAAGTTTGCATCTACGTAAAAGTCCATACGAAAAAGCATCTTTATTATATCTTACTTCATTGGTTAAAGTGTTAGTCACTAGAAACTGCTACCATTCATCCCCTTCTTGTGGACCGTTTGAACTCAGCGCTCAAATCTGTTTTCCGCCGGTGGAATTTAAGATTTTCATGGCGGTGAGTACATAGTAAGGCTGTCTTCTGGGTTGTATTGCCGTTTAGCCCGCTCGAAATTTACCAAAGTCATCGCCCTGATGATGGAGGCAACAAGAATCAAAGGAAAAGTTGGCATACTTCTACTAGACTACAAAGCTCTACAACCCAGAAGACAGTCATCTTCGGCTTCGGAAAACTTGCTATAATATAATGTACATGTTCTGAAAAAGTATATAGGCCTCCTTGTATAAATTATCAAGCGGTTTACGTGCTGACACTTGAGAGTCTCCGCCAGTTCTTCCAATATCCCTCTGCTGCACCAACCAGAGTTTCAACAATATTGCAAATCTGAACACGAAAAAGTTGCACGAAATAAAAACATTTTTGTGTGACAATTACAAGTTCTCCACGCTTAATGTCAGGAACTACAGTGATATGAAGAAAAACGAATAGCTCTCCTGACATCAGCTCTGAAGTAGATGTCCGTCCGCGCACACTCCACTGCACTACCGAACGAAATGCTACCTGAAATACCACTCCACAGATTGTAAACTCATAAGTAGCAACGAGGTTGCTGAAGAGTACTTCCGTGACTGCCAGACTACAGACATATGATGGCCAAAAAGTTCGTACCAACTTCACCTTTAAGAAACCAACTACCAAACATATGCATAACCTAAAAATCTTCGAATAATTTATGAAAGCAACGCCGCGAAAGGACAGCTAGGATCGGAAACTACAGACAATGAAATTTGCAAGAAGCACTATGAGACAAATAACCCACATTTCGCCACTAGAATGCCTACATCCTGGCGCACATTTACCACATAGCCCATCAGTCACCGGATTGTACTGCACGAGCATCTATAACACACCGAGTGACTAAGTCTTCATCACCGAACAGATTGTCGGTGGGCGCTAGCAATTATATGCCTACAAGTTGCCCCCAACATCTGTGTAAACACCTCAAGTCGATCCACCGCACTTGCTAAATGAGTGAAACTGCAGAGTCCCCCATCTGACACATGACAAACTCTCTGATTCCAAGATGTTGGTCACCACACTATGAAGCATTAACACCCAGCAGTCTGTGTCAGCACCCACTTCAAAACGCAAAAATGCAGAAGATGATTAATGTTTCCTTCGAACGATGTCTTGGAATCTGGACCAGGGATTTCCTGTCTGAGTCCTAATTTGAGCTGCAAATCGTGTTGCATGCGAAGATGCAAATGCAGGGCTTTCATTTGTATTTTGATGATGTGGCTTTTTAAGCTTTGAAACTGTGTCCGAACATATCAACTGCATGGCTTTTATAAGCAAAGTGAACAGATGGTTTTTAGTTCGACTTCCTGAAAAACGCAACTCTTTTATCTACTTCTTCCCAATTCCTTTCTGTTTCAGGGGTGTGAAATAGCCATTTCTCGCACCGATGCATTTCCACTGATTAACATGAAAGTGCTGGCAGATCATTCCAGGAAACCGACAAACTCAAGTCCACGTCGTTAATTCTTGAAAGGAACTTTGATTTGTATTGATTTTTAATTCAAGGGTCTCTGTCACATGTAGTTTACACGTGCTAACAAACATACTCTGTACATTTCTCATGAAAAAGTGTACATTCAGATTCCAGGTTACGTTTTGTTTTTTAACAAAGACATTGCATGAATTGTTTTTGTTCAATTTATCCTAGATTCATTTAAATATAAGCAACGCAAAGCAGTCAGTGTTGGAAAAATGTACTCGCTACTTAACACTTAGCTAGAACCAGGGCCGCCTTCGACGTTGCAATGTGCACAGCGATGGCTTAGGCGGCCTGGAAGTAGAAATGCAACGCAAAAATACAAGACTGACAAGAATAAATAAAGAAGACGTCGTTAAATACGTAGAGTGGAGAATGAGGGTCCGTCCCCACACATCGATCACATCTTCTTGGGTGAGCAGACCAAAGCAAAGCTTGTAGAAGTGGGCAGAATTTCTTGTGTGTACAAGAACAGAGCGGGGTTGAGCCTTTTTACTACACGTTCCTGGCTGGCTTCATGCACGTATCTGGAGGCCGTTTAAAATGGAGAGTGCATTAAACTAAAAAGTAATGAATGATTCTTTTCCCGGCCATGTTTGAATTTCTGTTCGTTGTTGTTGTACGTCACATGCTTGAAGCAACTTTTTTGATTCACTGTTGAGTTTTGATGTGACTGACCATGAGTGCTTTCAGTAATCACACTAATGCGTGTTATTTAATTGTAATGTTTTTACTGCTCAATTTGTTCGACCAGGTTTCTGTAGCAAAACAAAAGTGCGAAAGAAATCAAGCACAAATATTCCGCCTGGAAAAGTTTTCTCGTTGCAGCCACCTAAAACTGTGTCTGTGGTTGTATTTATTGCTTGACGAAATATGTGCTGTTAGCACATGACCCATGCATGACATAGACGAAGTCCAGCTCAGACCCCTTAAAAGTCGTCCAGAGAGTACGGTCTCCAACACGTGACTGAAGGACGAAGCTATAATTTGACGTACCGAAGTAAGGCCATCATGGGCTCCAAGTACCAGCTTATGAACTCTGTGTGCCCTAGCTCTGTTCCTGACGGGCATGTCGTGGTCAGGACTCGGCTAACGAAAATGGCGCGGGATGCCCACACATGGCACCGACCGCATGAAAGATGCCACGGAGGACAACTGATGTTTGATTCCTGGCAGGGGCAGCAATTTTTCTCCTTGCTACCACTATATCCAAAGACTGGACATGAGACTAAGAAAACCTCTTATTTAAGGTTTAACAGGGTTCATACCCTGTGAGTAAAGCAAACTAAGCATGATGCTACCCACTCATCTCCATCTAGTTTCAATGTTAACAATAAATGCAGCTTTAAAGCCACATGCTCACACAGCTTTAAGGCATGGTACTTTGGCACAGGGGCAACTTTACCAAACAATTTTTTTTACAATTATCACATTTTAATTATTGTGTATTTATTCTAGTTACATTATCATTCAACTGTCATAAGTCTAATACCACATGGCAACTTAGTGAGTGCACTTGTCAGAGAGACATAAACAGTGCAAATAGCAAAGCCTGTTGGATGTTAATTGAATTTACAGCATCGCCCATCTACTTGTCCGATTTGCGTTTTCTTACCTCACTAAAGTATCTCGCAGTCTGATATTCTGCAGTTAAAGTTGTTTCATATGTTGACACTCTGGATTCAACAGTTCTTCAATCCTTTCTCGTGTTGCTTCTAGTTCAAATGGCTCTGCCTGCGAGAAAGTTTACAGTCACATTAACAACGCAATAAATAAACCTACGTAGTTTAATTCAGGATGTCATAGAATTATGTCCAATTTATTGTACCTTTCAAATACTAGACACACTACAATTCAGAAGTTTTCAATTAAAAGAGGGACTGTTTTACATATTAAATACACAAAATATCTAAATGCATAAACAACTTTCTGAGTATCATAATTTGTGAAAACCTTCAACTGAGATGTTCAATCACGTTTATAATTATTGGAACACGCACGAAAATGAACCATTTTCAGTAAATTGCATATTTAGTTACTGCATCTAATAAAGCTTCTAGCAGACAAATCGGGGTTGAGTAGAAATTGTGCACAGGCAGTGGGCTCATCACTGCTGTATACACACCTGGGTGGTGGTGATATTGGAGGTGGGTAAGACGAGTGGTGGCCGTTAATTAATTAAACTATGCTTCTAATAATATGATTATATATTTTACACAAATAATTCAAATGATTCTACACAAGTAGTTACACAATAATTACTGATTATCCCAATATAAACATATAAACCCTATAACCATAATATAATATGAGGGTGAGTCAAATGAAAACCGTAATTTTTTTTAAATTTAATTTATTGAGTGAAAGCGATACACAACTACATCATTTTTCTACATAGTCTCCATTTCGTTCAATACAGGCCCTCCAGCGTTTACGAAGTGTATGGATTCCTCTAGAAAAAAGTTCTGTGGTTGTCTGCGCAATCACTCATCCTCCGCCTGCTGTACCTCTTCATCAGAACGGAACTTCTTTCCTCCCATCGCCTCTTTGAGTGGCCCAAACATGTGGTAATCACTTGGGGCTAGGTCTGGTGAGTATGGTGGATGTGGAAGACACTCAAAGTGCAAGTCTTTGATTGTTGCAACTGTTGCACGGCAGTGTGGGTCCGAGCATTGTCATGTTGCAAAAGGACACCTCTAGTCAAAAGTCCACGTCGCTTTGATCTGACTGCAGGTCGAAGATGATTCTTCAAGATTCTTCACTGATCAAAAAACGAATTACAGAAAGTTGTTCTTCTTTCGTGCATGTAACTAGTGGAGCAGCCATCTTCAAACTGGCACTGTGATGGCGTTCTGTTTGTCTGCACTATACTGTCAACCAACCAAAAAGCTAACTGAGGGCAGAGGCCTGCTTAAGCGCAAGCATCGTCCCTACCTAGGTGAAACCATTCCTGCACACAAGGCGCATTGCTGGAAATGGTAAACGGTCTTAATATAAAAAAAAAGGAAATTTTGCTAACGCTAACGGGGTTTCGTCGTGGCGGGAGCCTCGACCATTCAAACTGGGATCCGTTGCTGCTGATGGGAGGTTATCCCGTCAGGCAAGTTGTCCAAAGGAATTTGGTTGGTTGGATCTCTGGGGTTTGAACCCAGAGAGGGAGGGGCCGTTTCGGCTGAAGGCCTCTGCGGCATGGGGGGAAGATCACTTCAACTGATGGCCTCCATGATCGGGGGGGAGGGAGGCGGGCCGTGCCCCTATTAAGTTATACCCTGGCATTCGCCTTACAACTGAGGAAAAGCACGGAAAACCTCAGTCAGGGTAGCCGAGTAGTCTAACCACTCGTTGTGCCGACTTGGCCGTCTTTTGGGGACGGCCTTGGCTGGCCTGCTGAACATCGGTCGCCCTCGGTTGCCCTTGGGCGACCTCTGTCCGTTCTCCACTCGCGTGGTCGGTTTTCACACCACTCTCCACTCGGTCCCACCGCGTCTGCCTGATCAGTCCTCCACCAATGCTCACTCTCAAATTGCACTATACTGTCACCTATAGGATACTATTTATAGCATTGGTAACATGTCTGCCAACTTATAGGACAATGGCGCGATATTTCGAATTTTTATCTCAGTTTTACGGTTTTCATTTGACTCACCCTCGTATATGACTAACCTATACTTAACCTATGACTTACTCAACTAGAACCAGTACCTAAACTGATACTCTGTAACAATTTCTAGCAGTATTTTACTAGCTTTGATTGACTTTTAAGTAACACCTTCACATCTGCGGTTGTACCTTTATAAAAATGTTTAGTGGAATGCGACTGGATCAAAACATAACCAGTCGTAGTGTGTTAAAAAAAACAGAAATATATACCCTACGAAGTAGGTTCATTCGTACTTTTTCATTGTTGTAGCTGTTCCTGGAATCAACTCAACAAACACAATATTTTAAATATGAAGTCACATGGGCTCACTTCAGTGTTGTTCCTCTTGCGTGTGTCTGCAATATCTGAGAGCTGTCCCGATGAACAGAATTAAGTAGATTTCTCATCATGGAATCGTGTACCTATGTTTAGGAACCATTCATGGCAACCTCTTGCTATCATTCAAGCAAAGACCTGATATTTTGCTTTGTTTTTGGCGAAGTACAACTGCGTATTATCGCCTTGAAAACCAGATTCAGAAGCATGCTAAATCATGGAGTGTAAATGAGGAGTTCGAGTTCCTACGAGCACATTACAAGAAATAACAACTCAATGTCATGGTTTCACAGTAAAGATAATGAATGTTTCCATCCTTGGTTCTAAATAATTACCTTTGTGTAATGCGATGTTGAAAAATTGCCACCAGCTCAAAGACCATTCCGGGAAGAGCCAATGTTCAGACATTAATAAGTAGTCGAAAGGGACCTTTACATTTCAGCAATGAATGAATTCCTTCATATCCTCATCCAGCATCCCGTTTATTCCATCGCTTTATCTCCCATAAAAGTTCGCCTTCTTACACCTCTTCTCTATCAGCCACTTTGAAACACCGAATAGTGAGCATTAACATTTTCGTGTGTAAGAGGGAATGAGGCGTAAAAGACATTTTGCACTTGTTAAAAATTATGTACCGTATAATGAAGCGTTGTTTAATAATTCTTTACTTGTGTAAATACATCACAGTCTGTCAGCAATTAACGGAATACGTGATGATAAATACTGCATTAACAGTCGGTAGAAGATCAAGAGTTGCCCCATTAACGGCTCTAGGCATAGCTGCAAATATAAGTCTCAATGACGCTTTAAACCAGTACATGGTCGAAGGTCGAGTATCTTGTTGCAAAATAGCGGGAGCAATGTAATTCTGCTCTTGCACATCCGATCAATGTGAGATAAGTCAGTTCTCTTACTGCTTTTAAGGAGGAAAAACTAAAACATATTTTACGAAATTCTGTCAAACAGCATCACTTTTTAAACTCTTGGTACTATTGTTTTCAAAACCTGGTCGTATATCGATTACAATAAACACGAAAACAAGATTTTTTCCAACACATTGAAGGAAGCCTTAAATTCACTCCAAAATTATTGCAGCCTTGAAAACACAGTGTGCCTCGTTTCAAATTTCTCTGGAAAATCGATTTCAAAGTTTAAGTGTATATAAGATGTCAAAATATCGTCTTTAATAAACTCAGTGTTAATATCCAATAATAGGACAGATATTCAAGTACATGACACTCGCTCTCTTCAAGTTTTTATCAGGCTTACTTCTTTATTTGTACTTCTATTTTACTCGAAACTTCAACTTCTGGAAGAATCTCTGTGTCCCTTTTAAAAAAACCCTACCGTTTGAAGGAAAATATAGGAAAGACTCTTGAAAGAATATACAGCGAACAAAGTGACAAGCCGTTTGTGGGCATCTTCGCGTTCGATCAGCCGATTTTGGTGATTCATGACCTGGACTTGGTGAAGAAAGTTCTGGTAAAGGATGGGCAGTACTTCGTTGACCGATCTATCGCTATTGACGAACATGTTTGTGATAAAAGGGCAACGCTGGCGTCGAGTCAGAGTATACCTGTCTCCGGTATTTACATCGGCAAAGATGAAGATGATGTTCTATCTTGTGGAACTCTGTGGCAAAGACCTATTGAAGTACCTGGAAATGGTCACAGCTGACGGTCAGTATTTGGAACACACAGTGTATAAACGTTAATCACATGATTACATTTCACATTATGTCTCTACGATATCTGTTAGAATATTCAAAATAACAAACATGCTCCAGAACTAAACACCTTAATAAAGTAAAATTTTGTCACCAAATGCAAACTTAAATTGAAGATATACGTTTTTCGCATATATCCCCGTGAAGAAAATAATTTCCTAAATATTTTAGAATGATTTACAAATTTCAGGAAAGTGTAAGTCGTTTTGTACTCGCCGTACAGCCTGAACATCGGGCACACCTTGCTTTATGTAAAATTTTATATTGGAGCCTCATTCGCTATGGATAAATGAACAGGAACAAGATGATGACCAGTGGCTAATATTAAGAAGCTATTATAATATTTTAAAACACAAAGTGTTTAATCAGAATTATGTTATTTCATATGAGCGTGTATTTGAGTTTGTTATCTGTGGAGTGCAACGTATTCAAATTTTCCTCGTTCCTCAGTATCACACAATGATTCCATACAGCTGTAGTGGGAGTTAATGCAACTACAGCTATAGTTATACATCAAAATGATCAGAGACAAATTTCAACCCCTATTGTCAAAATAAATTAGTCTAGGACGGTTTAAATTACCGTAATTGGATATTATATGAGCCGGGATAGTTCAGTCAGTATAGTGACTAGCTACGGGCTGGACGGCCGGGGTTTGATCCCCGACGGGGGCAGAGGATTTTTCCTCTAGCCTCTGCGTCCAGACCGGCTCTGGGGCCCACCCAGCCTCCTCTACAATGGGTACCGGGGTCCTTTCCCGGGGGTAAAGCCAGCCGGGGCGTGATGCTGACCACTCACCCCCATCTAGTGCCGTGGTCAAGGAAGAGAGGAGCCATACCTCCTCTCCCCCCAAACGCCTACATGGCGTATGGTGGGACAAACTTTACTTTACTTACGTAATTGGATATTATATTATCTGAAACGCTGACGCATGTTGCAGATACTTAAGCTAGGAGAGATTATAGAATCAAAATAATACCAAAAATAAATATTTGCAATTCCATATTCTTTATCAATGGTCTTTTAACATCTATGAGAGGGAGAAGAATGAAGTTTTACAAAATGATTTTCTGGAATCTATGATCGAAATGAGAAATAAATGGGAAAATAGCGTCCAAGAAGACAACATACCATCAAAGAGTGAAGGGAAAAATTAAAACATCGGGAAGTTCAGAGCATTCCGTTATATGACATGGATAATGCCAAACGAAAGCAAGAAATTTAACATCTAAACTGTACGAGTAACATTTTATAATTAAATCGGGAAAAATAGCTAGGCCAGTACAAAACGTGAATATAGGTGAAGTCTTAGTATAGCCCCGCTACACGAGCGCCAGTATTAATGTCGTGCTTTCATTTAACCTAAATATTCTGCTTTAGTTTCGTAACTCGTAGCGATGAGGCGTCCTCGGTGTCCCTGAGTGCAAAAATGCTGAGTCTATGGGCCAAAGATACAAACAGACTACGAAAGAGTATCCATGACAATTAATAGCATTTCGGCATTTTCTTTGAAAGCCACTGGAATGCGTCTTTAGCTCACCTTGAGTCCGTCGGAGAAAGTCGCCGGAGCTCATATGTGTGTGAAGGCACCAGACATATTGATATTCACTGACAGACTTACGATTCGAAGGTTATTAGAATGCGTCACATCCTATATATGTTAATTATTCGAAACACTTTACTTACGAGGTTTACAACAGTGATGCTACTCGAATAGCATGTCCGATAATAAATTTCCAGTATCTAGCCTTCATTTCGTCCTTCTTTGAGTTAGATGTTGGTGGTTTGTTTATCTGAGTATTGTGATAACAATGACCAGAAAGGAGATTGGTGGTAAATTTGGTATTAGCATTGTTTTAACCAGCGGGCATAATTTTTACTGTCCATTTCATTGTGATAATCTCCGGTTTTCTGCCTAGATTTATATATAAGAAGTGCGTTTGAAATAAAACCTGCTCTTCTGAGGGTTGAATAACTTCTTCAAAATCAATGCTCTCTTTGATCTTTAAAGTAATTTGACAATTGTTGGAACAGTTTCCTCTTGTGCACAGGAATTATGGATTGTGCACCGAACAACACGTTTATCAGAGTCGTCTATTTTTGTTATTTGCTGAGGGACGTCGTGCTTCTTGCCAGGAGTTCCAAATGAAGTGCCTTGTTCCTCCTGTTCTTCTAGCTCTTTCAGAATCTCGGCTCTGACTGCGTAATGTTTTGGAACCTAACTTGGAACGAACAGGTGGCTTGTTAACACAGCACAGTCGCAAGACAACCATATCAGCCTTCCACAATGCTGCAATGACGCAGACTGTACTGACCGACGGAAACAAGTGGCAATCTTAATGGCTTACTTTCCTCACCCCTCTGCTTCTTGTCACCATTGAGTGGTCAACATGCAGTGCTCTTCCTAAAAGGTCAGCGGCCATAAACGCTGAACAGATCTTTATGACAGCTCGCCAGTCATCCAGCACAACGTCTTCTTTCGTAATGCTCACATCTGGCGCTTTTCTTTTGCATGCGCCACGGGAAATGTTAGTCTTTACAGTGACTAAGGAGGCGTTTAATTTATTGTGTTGTCAAATATCGCGTTTTCAGCTCGTGTATTACACAATTCTGTTACAACGTTTATTAGAGAGTATAGACCACTTAGTTTGATGGGAATAACGCAGGAACTAAGAAGTAAGTGAATTCATACCATGCAACGTTATATACAGACAAGCTTGAGGTTTGATGATTCTTTGAAGACGTCTTAACATACATATGGTGCATATTGGAAACACAAATTCCTTCTAGTTATTCAAACATGATGATACTAGAACTTTATATTCCTTACAGTATTACGTATAAACAGTAATACACAATCAGTATTTAGTGGTAATGGGCTCTGAATGTAAAAAGCGACATATTAGTTCCCGATTACATTACACACCTTTAAATTCAAGTATATAGATGTATACGTTCTGGAGAATCTTGCTGTCTCTATCTTCAAAGCTCACTTCGACTGCAGGCGCCTATTGTCGTTAGTGGGAAAGTCATGTATCAGTTGTATCAGAACTCAGGAAATTCCAGTGGAATACTTTATGTAACTGAATCAAAATAACGTAATTAATAATAATAATAATCAACTACTGCCTGATAATATAAATAACTTCTTGATTTTGCAGTGAGGGATTAACATGATGAAGACGCGCAAGTTATCGTTAGATGAAGACATCTTAGGCGTTTATTAAAACAGCATTTGTTTTAGGGTTGATCTGAAGTGCAGTGTAAATGTAAAAATCACATAAATTTTCGAGAATACCATCGCTGTAAAAGAGTAATAAGATGGCGACTGAAAAATAAAGATAACTTTCAAGATAGCTACATTATTAATGATGTTAGCACATGGTTTCTTGTGATTCTCTTCTGTGGGAAGAAGGCAGACATGTGGTGGTTCAGTACAAGTGCTGGTGAGGATAATTAAATCTATGAAACAGAAAGAAAAATGAGGATATTGCATAATGATCAATCAACTTCTACTAAGATGACTGTCTTCTCGATTGATGTGCAATGTAGTCTGCTGTTTCAGAGGTCCTTGCTGTCTGCGATCGCCCTGATCAAGGTAAACCTCTACCAGAATACACGGTGCATCAACCCAGAAGACAGCCATTTTCATGTAGAATCGTCTCTGTGTAGAATTTCAAGACCGAACTATATGACTCTATATGCCGACATTTCCTAAGAACATGCTGCATTCATCCTCACCGTCGTGAAACCCACAGATCTCATCCACAATAATAATTCTAATTTTTTCAAAGTCTGTGTTTGCCTGTTTCTGTAAATGCATGTGTGAATGGCAAGAGTCTGTTTCCATTTACCATATATTATTTAACCCTGAGCTCTTGACCGCAGATTAATTTCCTTAAAGTCAAACGATGACCTTGCATCTTACGAGAGAATAAAAAGGTTTCTGGTGTGTGTGGCCTCGATTTAACACGAACCATAACCCTGGTTTTATTACACCCTCCGGTCGTCGAAATCACAGAGAAAAAAATTCAGGCTAAAAGTTTATATAAACATCCGAGCACTGACTAGAGAATATGTAAACACCTTTGAGTATAGAAAAATTTCCTCCCCTGTCATAAGCAGAACCTTTAATTCACGCTTAGAAGTAAATTGAGAAATATTCTGCAACCGCCTTTTCGCACACGATTCTTCTTCTTACTTTGGTCGCAACAGGATCAAACCCAGTAGCGTGCCTGGTTTGCGTGCGGTTTCAGCTTAAGATATAAATTTCGGGATCTGGAAAGATCCAGAGGGATAATTGGTGCAGGTATTGTAGGAGAGCAAGTGTCTCCGAATCACAAGGGATGTAGGGGACTGTGATGGTTGGTGCGGCATTCGCGCCAAGGATGTGAAATCTCTGTGGTTGAGCAACTGAATAAGACACCGAAGGTACCTTGGAGATGTCACCTTTTATTGAGCCTCGAGACACACTGTTGTACTGCCAATTACTTTGATCGGAAGGCAGCGGGATGATTCGGCTGTTGTATTTGTACTTGAAAATTGAAGGCGAAGGAGAAACTGTCCGCTTGACTTGAAGAAGAAGAATGTTTTTGATAGCCCGCACCAACGCAATCCCGCTATGAATATTCCCGCAACGTAACTGTTCTTAAATTTTGAATTAAATACGACGATCCGATTAATTCCCCAAAAAGTCACCTCATGACGTCGGAAACGCGCCGAAAAGCCACATTCGAATTTCATTGGTTCCAGTCCCAGTGAAGCAACAGTTGTCTGGTAACCGTCATTCCATATCTGGAAGGGCTTAAGTTTCGCCTCGTGAACAACTTTTACGAGTGAGAAAGGTTTATTAAAGTCGAGAATCGAACCACGTACCGTCGTAGTTTATGCCAGTATCAGACCTACGTATTCGCAGTTAAGTGATGCAGAGGTTGTGATAGCGTATAAGAAACGAGTATAAATTGTGTAGAGAAAAAATAATCCAGAAGCTTCACATGAAGTAACGCTGATCATCTGCTAGTCATACTAATCAGGGATTTCGCCTGTCAGTGTGGATTTTTGATTTCATTGGTGTCACATCACACATAACTGATGCATGGCTGTGACAGCTGATCCCCCATGTAGCTTCAGCCACTCTGAAGCTCTGCGCGAGCGTAAGCGTCATAATGGCTCTCTAATAACGCTTAATTGGAGCTGCCTAACGATGTATTTTTTCTGATCGCTTCTGCTGCATTTCAGTGTGTGGGGTACCTCTGAACCACAAACGTAGGACAGGAGATATTTTATTCTTTGTTCTTCAAACTGTTATCCGGGCAAATACATTTAACACGAGCACTACAGCCCTGCAGCATCGCCTCACAAATAAAGTCGTTCGACTTTTTCCTGGTCACGTTTGTCAGAAAAGCAAGTCAGTATGCTAGAATATTTTCAGGAACAGATTACACATTTAAATTTTCTTCCGAAAGCCTAATATAAGAGAAAGTGAAATATATTGGATCGTAACCTACAAGAAGCAACCAATATTACAGAAGACACCGCCTCCTTAGTCCACTGTAAAGACTGACATTTCCCGTGGAGCAGGTAAAAAGAAAAGCATCAGATGTGGGCATTACCAAAGAAGACGATGTGCTGTTCAGGGATTATAGCCGCTGACCTTATAGGGAGAGCACTGTATATTGACCACTCAATGGTGACAAGAAGCAGAGGGGTGAGGAAAGTAAGCCATTAAGATTGCCACTTGTTTCTGTCGGTCAGTACAGTCTGTGGCATTGCAGCTTTGATGAAGGCTGATATTGTTGTCTTGCGACTGAGCTGCGTTAACATGCCACCTGTTCGTTCCAAGTTAGGTTCCAAAACATTAAGCAGTCAGAGCCGAGAAATTGTTATGAACGCCGGCAATGTTACGAAAAGAAAGGCAAGAGGTATAAATAAAGTGACTTCGCCAGTTTACTTTAAAGAAATACAGAAAGTGCAGAAAAGAGTGTTAGAAGCTACTGGAGTGTTAGAAAGGACAATTAGAAGGATTCTGAAAGAGCTAGAAGAACAGGAGGAACAAGGCACTTCATTTGGAACGCCTGGCAAGAAGCACGACGTCCCTAAGCAAATAACAAAAATAGACGACTCTGATAAACGTGTTGTTCGGTGCACAATCCATAATTCCTATGCACAAGAGGAAACTGTTCCAACAATTGTCAAATTACTTTAAAGATCAAAGAGAGCATTGATTTTGAAGAAGTTATTCAACCATCAGAAGAGCAGGCTTTATTTCAATCGGAATTCTCAATTATCAATCTATGCAGAAAACCGGAGATTATCACAAAGAAATGGACAATAAAAATTATGCCCCTCTGGTTAAAAACAATGCTAATACCAAATTTACCACCAATCTCCTTTCTGGTCATTGATAACGCCTCGTATCACAATACCTAGATAAACAAAGCACCAACATCTAACGAAATGAAAGCCTGGTTACTGGAAAGAAACATCCCATTTTGTGACATGTTGGAAGCTCAACTGCATGATTTAATCAAATTATAGAAGCCAAGGCACAAATGTTATGTGATTGATCAGATTCTGGCAGACAAAGGGCATACTGTGCTGAGACTTACGCCCTACCATCCTGATTATAACCCCCATTGAACTTATTTTGACAAATGTAAATCAATGGGTTGCAAGTAAGAACACGACACTCAAAATAAAGGACGTCGAGAATCTGTGTCGCTAGAGATTCAAAGAAATTGGGCAAGAGGAATTGTAGAATGTAAGTCAGCATGTGGAGAAACTAGAACAAATTTATTATGAGCAAGAAGACATAAATCGAAGACGTTATTGAAAGCATTACAATTGTAGATAATGGAGGAAACAGCAGCGGCAGCAGTGATGAAGCGGGTGATATGTCAGAAAACGAAGGTCTCTCAGGAGTGGAAGAATTTGAAGAGGACTAAAGAGTTGTAAAGAAGATAAAATTATGTAGTACTTTCTGCAGTGTTAATTTTCTAGTGATCTGTAGTGTAGTGAAATCGACTTTCATGTGTTACATACCTCGGTGATATTTTATTTGGAGTGTACTGTACGCAGCATCGTGAAATCAGTTCTGGTAAGTGAATCGCTCCGAGGTTTCAATTCACAAAAGGCAGTAGCCGAAAACGTTGGAACCAGGAATACGCAATTTTTGAAAGGAATCTGACGTTCGAGTTACTTCATGTTTGAATAACTAGAAGGAAATAGTTTTTCAAATACGCAATAATTTATGAAAAGACGTCTTCAAACAAACATCAAACCTCAAGACTGCCTTTGAATAGCATTGCCTTCACACACTTCACAGTTGCTGCGATAACTCCCGACATTCTAAGTGGTCGCTGAACGCTAATGAAAGTGCGTTTCATGAACTGAAAACTTGAATTTGACAATACAATAAATCAGTCTGTAACCTATAGAAAACAAATTGGACAATATTTCAACTTTAAACAATTAAATATCTGACCATACTGTAGGTGTTAATAATAACTGGAAACATTTACCTTTAAGATTATGAACCAGCCCTTCTGACAATTTAAGAATGGTCTGTTATGCAGCAGGATTTTAATATTTTGCTTTTTATGTTTTGAGCCCAGTGCTGCTAAAAACTGATTGTATATTACTGTTAATATGTAATAATGAAAGGAATATAATGTTCGAGTAACATCATGTTTGAATAACTAGAAGGAAATTGTTTCCAATATGCACCATATGTATGATAAGACGTCTTCAAAAAACCATCAAACCTCAAGTCTGTCTGTGTATAACATTGCATGGTATGAATTCACTCATTTCTGTCATCTTTTGTACAACCTGAAATTTATGGGTGTCCTATTTTTTTGATTTTTGCGGTCTGAGCCGTGTGCCACTAAATACTGTTTGTATAATAACGTTTGTACGTTATTTTTAAAGGATACCGGTGTTCGAAGTACAAAGTGCTTGAATACATCAAATGAATAGTGTTTTTAATATAAAACATGTATATGATAAGACGTCTTCAAACAACCATTGATGGTTGTTTGAAGACGTCTGCCCTGTCCCGCCCTGGCCTCCCCTGCCCTGCCTTGCCTTGCCTTGCCCTCCCCGCCCTGGCCTCACCTGCCCTGCCTTGCCTTGCCTTGCCTTGCCTAGACACGCCTTGCCTTGCCTTGCTTGCCTTGCCTTGCCTAGCCACGCCTTGCCTTGCCTAACCACGCCTTGCCTTTCCTAGCCACTACTTGCCTTGCCTAGCCACGCCTTGACTTGCCTAGACACGCCTTACCTTGCCTATCCAAGCCTTGCATTGCCTAGCCACGCCTTGCTTTGTTTAGCCACGCCTTGCCTTGCGTAGCCACGCCTTTCCTTGCCTAGCCACGACTTGCCGTGCCCTGCCTTGCCTTACCTTGCATTGCCCTTCCTTGGCCTGGCTTGCCTTGCCTTGCCTTGCCCTGCCTTTCCTGCCCTGCCCTGCCCTGCCCTGCCTTACACTGCCTTGCCTTGCCTTGCCTTGCCCTGCCTTGCCCTACCTTGCCCTTCCCTGGCCTGCCCTGTCCTGCCCTGCCCTGCCCTGCCCTGCCTTGCCTTGCCTTGCCCTGCCCTGGCCTGCCCTGCCCTGCCCTGCCCTGCACTGCCTTGCCTTGCCTTGCCTAGGCACGCCTTCCCTTGCCTAGCTACGCCTTGTCTTGCCTAGCCGCACCTTGCCTTCCCTAGCCACGCCTTGCCTTGCCTTGCCTTGCCTAGCCAAGCTTTGCCTTGCCTAGCCACGCCTTGCCTTGCCTTGCCTTGCCTTGCCTTGCCCTGCCTTGACCTGCCTTGCCTTGCCTTGCCTTTCATTGCCTTGTTTTGCCTTTCCTGGCCTTGCCTTACCTTGCCTTGCCTAGCCTTGACTTGCCTTGCCTTGCCTTGCCTTGCCTTGACTTTCCTTCCCTGCCTTGCCTTGTCTGGTCTTGCTTTGCCTTGCCTGGTCTTGCCTTGCCTTGCCTTGCCTATCCTTGCCTTGCCTTGCTTTGCCTTGCCTTGCCTAGCCACGCCTTGCCTTGCCTTGCCTAGCGACGCCTTGCCTTGCCTGGCCTTGCCTTGCCTTTCCTTAACTTGCCTTTCCTTGCCTTGCCCTGCCTTACATTGCCTTGCCTAGCCACGCCTTGCCTTGCATTGCCTAGCCATGCCTTGCCTTGCCTTGCCTTGCCTTGACTTGCCCTGTCTTGCCACGCCTTGCCTTGCCTTGCCTAGCCACGCCTTGCCTTGCCTTGCCTAGCCACACCTTGCCTTGCCTAGCCTCGCCTTGCCTTGCCTAGCCACGCCTTGCCTTGCCTTGCTTTGCCTTGCCTTGCCTAGCCTTGCCCTGCCTTGACCTGCCTTGCCTTGCCTTGCCTTGCCTTTCATTGCCTTGCTTTGCCTTTCCTGGCCTTGCCTTGCCTTGTCTTACCTTGCCTAGCCTTGACTTGCCTTGTCTTGTCTTTCCTTGCCATTACTTGCCTTGCCTTGCCTTGACTTTCCTTGCCCTGCCTTGCCTTGCCTGGCCTTGCTTTGCCTTGCCTGGCCTTGCTTTGCCTTGCCTTGCCTTGCCTTGTCTAGCCTTGCCTTGCCTTCCTTTGCCTTGCCCTGCCTTGCTTTGCCTTGCCTTGCCTTGCCCCGCCCTTCCCTCCACTACCCTGCTTACCTTGCCTTGCCTAGCCTTGACTTGCCTTGCCTTGCATTGCCTTTTATTGCTTTGCCTTGCTTTGCCTTGCCCTGCCCCGCCGGTCCGGCCCTGCCCTGCCCTGCAACGCCCTGAACGCTATGCCCTGTCCTGTCCCGCCCTGGCCTCCCCTGCCCTGCCTTGCCTTGCCTTGACTTGCCCTGCCCTCACCGTCCTGGCCTCACCTGCCCTGCCTTGCCTTGCCTTGACTTGCCCTGCCCTCACCGTCCTGGCCTCACCTGCCCTGCCTTGCCTTGCCTTGCCTTGCTTGCCTTGCCTTGCGTTGTCTTGCGTTGCCTTGCCTAGCCAAGCCTTGCCTTGCCTAGCCACGCCTTTCCTTGCCTAGCCACGCCTTTCCTTGCCTAGCCACGCCTTGCCTTGCCTAGCCACGCATTCCCTTGCCTAGCCACGTTTTGCCTTGTGGCCCGTGGGGGGAACGAACCAACGACCTTCGCGTTATCAGCACAAATTTGTTAAAGCAAACAATAACTAACAATAAATAGGACTAATTACATCCATTTCTGCGAGTGGCAGTGACTGTGTAGGGAATATCAATGTATTCCCATATCCATGTTTGGAATCATATGTTATTACATGATTACCTGAGCAAGACCTCCCCTATGAAAAAGATCCCTCCACCTTGCACTGAAAGCTGCCAGCTGCAGTGTAAATGTTATCATTCTGGTCCTAGGATCACAACAACGTGCTCGAGGTGGACGACAACTCCGCGGAGAATGATGACCCCGAGGTGAATGACGAGCTCGAGGAGAACGATGACCCTGCGGTGGATGATGACCCCGAGATGTATTATGACTTCGTAGTGGATGACGAGCTCGGGGTGAACGATGAGCTCAAGAGAGACAAAGTGTGATGTCTCATCAAATCGCTGAAGGCCGGGATTAAAGAGCGACGTGCAATGAACGAAATCTTGGTATGTCAGAAGTCTGTATTTGCTAGAAAGTTTCCACTATCACATATGTGTCTTAAGGCTATGAACACAAAATATGATGATCACATGTGGCATTGTTTTCTTCATGATTAATGGAACAGGGGATTTCCAAGTAAGGATGACGAAGTTCGATGAACATAATGCATGATTTCCTTAAAAGAATAGTGTTTTTATATAAGAGACGTATATGATTAGACGTCTTCAAACAACCGTCAAAACTCATGTCTGTCTGTAGATAACATTACATCTGTGTTTCTGCGATAATCCCCGACGAACTCTGCACGCCGATGATCGTTGATACAGAATTGTGTGCTATTTAGAGCTGAAAACGCATAATATGACAACACAGTAAACTGCTTGTAACTTACATAATATTAATCGAACAAAAGTGCTAGTTTAAAGCAATTAATATCTATCCTAAATATACATGTTTATAATAATTTGAAATATTTCCCTTCAAATTTATGAACCACAAATTATAACAGATTTTGTACTTCCTGTAATGTACGGATGGTCTTATGTTTGATTTTTGCGATCTGATATTTGTGCCACTAAATTCTGTTTGTATTGTGATGTGTTGTGGTTGGCATTGTTGAACTGTTTAATGACATTGTTGTATTTATGCATTGTTGCGGTTAGCATTGTTGTGTTTACATTGTTGCGTCTGTTTAATGGCATTGTTGCATAGCTATTGTTGTAATTTTATAAAAGCGGGGAGGAGGAGATTGACAGATTTTTAAAAGGAGTTCATATAAAAGCTTTTGTGCTGGTAAAACGTCTTAGAAAATAGAAAGTGCTTATCTTATATAAGAATTATTAAGAAATCTGTGACGTGGACGTCGTGGTCTCTTACAATTGAACAAAGTTTGAGAAATCTGTGACGTGGACGTCGTGGTCTCTTACAATTGAACAAAGTTTGAGAGACATGGAAGGAGGTGAGCTGGCCTTTCTGAAGGCCCACCTCCCTGAAGTGTTCCAACAGGTCCAGAAGCAGATCATGGACGCCATCGCGGCGGAAAAGCAAAGACAGCGGGCAGCAGTGGCAGCAGCATTAAATACAGCAGCTACGACCGTGGTCGGAGGGCCTACTCGAGCCAACACTGGCAAGAGGAAAGCCAAAGAGTTGGACTTGTCCAATTCGAGCGGTTCGTTGGAACCCGCATCCAGGCGCCCGACGCCCGGGCCACTGTCCGGAGCCCAGTCCCCTTCTCTGCCGGCACCGGCAAAAGTTCATCGGCCCGATGGCCCGTCGGTAGCAGCAACATCATCCACCGCTTCCATGAGCAGGACAGTGCAGCCCTCAGCCAAGGGACCCGGCTCCCAGCCGGGACCCTCTTCCTCGATGGAGGTGACTGGGGACCTGTCCGGGCCGCTCACTGGTGTGTCATCTGACGCCGCTTCTTCTTCCAACGCTCAAGTGGACAAAACGGCTCCGGGGGAGCGCCGTAACAAAACCCCGGTGTACGTCTCTGGGGTGAAGGACGTACGCAGCTTCCTGCATAGGATTCGCGCGGAGTTGGCCTGCGGGATCGTGGCGCAGATGAAGGGAGACCTTCTGGCTCTTGTGCATGAGACCGCCGACGGGTTCCGGGCCACCGTCAGGGTCCTGCGGTCCCTCGATGAGGGCGAGGGTGTGAGTTTTCACACATTCTCCCTCCCTGAGGATCGGTGCATGCGCCTGCTGATTAAAAACCTCGGCGTGCGCATGCCTGAGGCCGAGGTACGCGAGGAGCTGGCCGCCATGCACATTGCTGTGCAGGGGGTCATGCAACTGCGATCGAGGCGCCGGGCCATGGACCAGGACGGTGACCGTCCCCTTACGCCACACTTTATAGTGTCGGTAGCACGAGGCCCCGACGTGGCGAAAGTGCGTTCCCTTACTGAGATCTGCGGGTCAAGGTAGAAACATATGTTGCACCGAAGGGGCCCATGCAGTGTAAACGGTGCCAACGCTTCGGGCACACGCAGCGGAACTGCGGTTATGCACCCAGGTGCGTGGCCTGCGGGGACGCTCACCCATCCGGGTCGTGTGCCACCCCCAAGCAACAACTTAAGTGCTGCAGCTGCGGAGGCAACCACACTGCGAACTATAGAGGTTGCAATAAGTGGAAGGAAGCCAAGACGGCCGCTGCACAGCGTGCGAAAGGGGATCGCGGCCGAAAGGACGACGTCTCCACGCGCCTGCCAGCGCCCAAATCGGCGCTAGCTAAGCCTTCCCTCGAGCAGGAGAACTTGGGCCCTGGGTGGAACCACGTGGTCCGTGGTGGCCGCGTCGTCAAGGCTGCGGTTATGAAGAACCCCGCCCCAACGCCAACTGGAGCCATTGTACAGACTGAGCGGCAGACTATCCCCAAGGGCGGCCGTGCCAAGCCCGCTCGTCCTGTGGCGCCGGTGGCAAATCCCACAGCACCTGCTCTCAAGAAGACTGACCCCACCCCACCCAAGGGTCAATCACCGCTCCAGGACATCTCAGATATCCTGGAAACCCTCTCACCACGGGTCTGCATTGAGTTGACACGACGTCTCCTCGCCGCGATCCATTCACTCCCCCCCGGGGGGTCTCGTCTGCGAGCCCTCCTCAAAACCGTTCTCCTCTTCATGGCCGACAATGACTGCACGGCCTAGAGGACACGGTAGCAAGGCCTTGCGGCTGGCTTACTGGAACGCCGACGGTGTCCGCGACAGGAAGCTGGAGCTGGAGCAGTTCCTCGGTGACTACGGAGTCGATGTTTGCCTCCTGAACGAGACGCACCTCACGTCGGGTCGGGCCTTGAGGTTCGCGAACTACGTTTGCCACCGTACGGACCGCCCGACGCTCCCTAGCGTCGGGCGGTCCGTACGGTACAGCGATCCTTGTCCGCAGGGGCATTGATCATTACCCTGTGCCGGTATGGGGTCTACAACAACTAGAAGCAACCGCCATTCACCTGGTACTGGCAACCAGGAAAGACAAGCTAGTGGCGGCATACCTCGCACCCACCCGGCCCTGGATTGAGTCGGACTTGACCGAGTGCTTGAGCGGGGGTTTCCCGGTTCTCTTGGCTGGTGACCACAACGCGAAACACACGGACTGGAATTCTAGCCTTATCTCTGCTAAGGGCTCGCTCCTGCGTGATTACGCCAACAGAAATTCCTGCTTCATCTACGGGCCGGATTCTCCAACCACGGCTCCCTACACACACAACGCCACACCTGACGTCCTTGATATTGTCCTCATCAAGGACTTCGTCCTAACGGTGCACCTGACTGTCTGCCCCGCACTCAGCTCAGATCACCTGCCCGTCCTCGTCGACACCACGTGCCGATCGTCCTTTCAAAACCTGCCTGATCGCCCGGACTTCGCGAGAATGGACTGGGCTGCATTCCAGGCTTGCCTCGAAAGCAGACTCCCGGGGAACCCCGTGGTAAACGACGAGGAGGAAATCGACAAGTGCGTCGAGGAGCTGACCAGTGCTATCCTGGAAGCCACAGCAGCGTCCGCTCCCAAGCTTCGACCCCGCATTGACAGGCGGCCGCTTCTGCCCGCTAGTATTCGAGATGAAATACGACTGAAGAACCGGCTGAGGAGGCGATGGCAGGTCACAAGAGACCCCGCTCTTAAGACCCAGGTCAATCGACTCCAGAGGTCGGTGACCTATCGTCTCAACGAGTGGCGGAACGAACAGTGGAGCGACACGCTCGAATCCTTGGACTGCGAGGACCAGTCGCTTTGGAAAATGACCAAGCGTGTGATGCGAGCCCCCACTCCGTCGCCCCCCGTCTTAGTGCCGGGAGGACTGGCTCTCTCGAACCCTGAGAAGGCAGAAGCCCTGGCCGACAGCCTTGAGGTCCAGTTCCAGCCGGTAGACAACCCGTCGGACCTGGCTACAATTGACATGGTTAACGAGGCGATGCGAGCATACGAGTATGCCCCTGCAAATGAACCAAAATTAACCAGTCCATCGGAGGTTGCCCAGGCCATCAAGGGACTCAAGCTTGGCAAGGCTCCGGGCCCCAACGGTATACCGAACATGGTCCTGAAACATCTCCCACGACGCGCGGTAACCTTTCTCACGAAAGTGTTCAACGCGGTCCTTCGCAGGCAACACTTCCCCTCGGCATGGAAACACGCTCGCGTGGTGTCCATACTGAAGCCGGGGAAGGACCCCACGCTACCTTCTTCCTATAGACCCATCAGTCTTCTCGACACGGTCGGCAAACTCTGCGAGAAAATCCTACTAACGAGGGTCCTACACGAGGTCAGTGAACGCGGGCTGCTGCGCGACGAGCAGTTTGGGTTTCGACCCAGACACAGCACATCGTTACAGCTGGCTCGCCTCGTCGAAAGGGTCAACAGAAACCTTGATGAGAAGCGGCTAACCGGCGCGGTTTTCCTGGACGTGGCCAAAGCCTTCGACACAGTCTGGGTCCAAGGCCTCCTATACAAACTGACCGTCCTCAACTTCCCGTCGTACTTGGTAAAAACCATCTCTTCCTACCTCGCTGACCATACATTCCATACATCCTTCCAGTCGGCCACGTCCACACGTCATACCATGCGGGCTGGAGTTGTGCAGGGCGGAATTCTCTCCCCTGTGCTCTTCAGTCTGTATGTCAACGACATACCCACACCGTCCCGCCACGTCGAGTTAGCACAATACGCGGACGACACGGCTCTAGTAGTCACGTCCCGTAGCCCAACGCTTCTCGTCAGGTATCTGGAGACCTACCTCAGTAGACTTGAACTCTGGCTCAGGGCCTGGAGGATTGCTATCAACGTCTCGAAGAGCACCGCGGTTCTCTTCATTTCCACGAGAAGACACATCCAACAGCCCCGAGCAGTGCAGTTCCTCGGACAGCCGATCCAATGGGTCAAAACAGCGCAGTATATGGGGGTCACCCTTGACGCCGGGCTTACTTGGTCGGCGCACGTCAACCAAGTGGGAAAGAAGGCTGCGCAACGATTAGGTGTGCTAGGCCCGCTTATCAATAGGAGAAGTGGCCTGTCCATCAGGAACGGTGTGCTACTCTATAAGCAGCTCATCCGTCCCATAATGGATTACGCATGCCCGATCTGGAGGTCAGCTGCCCGCAGCCACGTCCGGAAGCTGCAAGTTCTGCAATCCAAGTGTCTTCGCATTGTTACTAACGCGCCCTGGTACGTTAGTAACAGGCAAATACATGAGGATCTGGGGGTCGCTTTCTTTGCCGACCACATCAGAGCACTAACTGAGAGGTTTGACTCGAGGTTAGCTGGTGTGGGGAACCCCTTAGTTCGGCAGCTCGGGAGGCACTCGTGCCGAACGAGGGCTGCCAGAGGTCGCCCAAGGGCAACCGAGGGCGACTGATGTTCAGCAGGCCAGCCGAGGCCGTCCCCAAAAGACGGCCAAGTCAGCACAACGAGTGGTTAGACTACTCGGCTACCCTGACTGAGGTTTTCCGTGCTTTCCTCAGTTGTAAGGCGAATGCCAGGGTATAACTTAATAGGGGCACGGCCCGCCACCCTTCCCCCCGATCATGGAGGCCATCAGCTGAAGTGATCTTCCCCCCATGCCGCAGAGGCCTTCAGCCGAAACGGCCCCTCCCTCTCTGGGTTCATACCCCAGAGACCCAACCAACCAAATTCCTTCGACAACTTGCCTGACGGGATAACCTCCCATCATCAGCAACAGATCCCAGTTTGAATGGTCGAGGCTCCCGCCACGACGAAACCCCGTTAGCGTTAGCAAAATTTCCGTTCTTATATTAAGACCGTTTACCATTTCCAGCAATGCGTCTTGTGCGCAGGAATGGTTTCACCTAGGTAGGGACGATGCTTGCGCTTGCGCAGGCCTCTGCCCTCAGTTAGCTTCTTTGGTTGGTTGGTTGCTTTGAGAGTAGTGTAGTAGGTGAGAGTGTGGAAGAAATACTGCGAAGAGAGCTGAAATGTGAATCGCTTGTAGGAGAAGTGTGTTGTAGACGAGATTATTTTGTGCTGTAAAGACGTTTTAGTTAATTAAATTCATTATTGCTGGAAGAATTTGTGGTCTCTTACAATCCAACCAAGTTTACAACTGAGATTGGATTTGAGGTAGTAGACCCCGCAAGAAATCAAGGGTTGACAATCAAGGATGTATATAGACCCACGCTACAGTATTTTAACGTTTATATGTAATTATAAATGGATAACTATGTTCGAAGTATATCATGCTTTATTACCTAAAAAGAAATGTGATTTTAATGTAAAATATGTATATGATTAGACGTCATCAAAAAAACATCAAATCTCAAATTTGTCTGTAAATGTCATTGCATCGCCTATAATCACACATATCTTTGTTACTGAGATGTTCTCAAACGTAACATGTCGTCGCTGTTCGGCGATGTTCATTGATACAAAATTGTGTGCTATTCAGAGCTGAAAAAGCATAATAAGAAACACAGTAATCTGCTTGTAACTTACATAATATTAATCGGACAAAAGTGCTACTTTAGAGCAATTAATATCTATCCTAAATATACATTTTATAATAATTTGAAATGTTTCCCTTCAACTTTATGAACCACAACTACTAACAGTTTTTATACTACCTGTAATGTACGGATGATCTAATGTTTTGATTTTTGCGATCTGATCTGTGTGCCAATAATACTGTTTGTATTTTAAAGTTAAAATGTAATTTTAAAAGGATAACAATATTCGAGGTACATCATGTTTTATTACCTAAAAAGAATAGTGTTTTAATATAAAATATGTATATGATAAGAAGTCATCAAAAAACCATCAAAACTCAAATTTGTCAGTATATTTCATTGCATCGTATATAATCACACATATCTATGTAACGTGTAGTCGCTGTTCGGCGGTGTACGTTCATACATAATTGTGAGGTTTTCAGAGCTGAAAACGAGTAGAATGACAACACACTAATTTGAATGTAACTTAAATAATATTAAAAGGAAAAAAATGCTACTTTAAATAAATGTATATCTAACCCTAATGTATATGATTATAAAAATTGGTAACAAATCCCGTCAACATTATGAAACTCCATTTCTGATAGTTTTTGGACGACCTGAAATATGCGGGTGGACTAAAGTTTTGAATTTTGTGTTGTGAGCTGTGTCAACAAAATACTGTTTGTATTTTTACGTATGTATGTAATTTTGAAAGGATAACATTGTTCGAGGTACATCATGCTTGATTAGCTCAAATGAATAGTGTTTTTTATATAAAATACATTTATATGATAAGACGACTTCAAACAACTATCAAAACTCAAGTCTGTCTGTAGATATTATTGCCTCGTATATATTCACACACATCGTTATGTCTGCGATAATCCCCGACGTACTCTGTGGTTGCTGATCACCGATGTTCGTTGATACAGAATTGTGTGCTATTCAGAGCTCAAAAAGCATAATATGACAACACACTAATCTTCTTGTATCTTACATAATATTAATCGGACAAAAGTGCTACTTTAAAGCAATTAATATCTATCCTAAATATACATGTTTATAATAATTGGATATAGTTCCCTACAACTTCATGAACCACAACTTCTAAAAGTTTTTGTACTACCTGTAATGTACAGATCGTATTGTGTTCTGGTCTTTGTGCCACTAAATTCTTTTTGTATTTTAACGTTTATATGTATTTTTAAAAAGATTACATTGTTCGAGGTACATCATGCTTCAATACCTCAAAAGAATAGTGTATTTAAATAAAATAAGTATATGATTAGACGTCTACAAACAACCATCAAAACTCAAATTTGTCTGAAAATTTAATTTCATCATATATAATCACACATATCTTTGTAACTGTGATATTCTTCAAAATACTGTGTGTTTGCTGTGCGCTGATGTTCGTTGATACAGAATAGTGAGCTATTCAGAGTTTAAAACGCATATTATGTTATCACAACATTCTGCCTTTAACTAAAACAATATTAAACGGACAAAGGTGCTACTTTAAATAAATGTATATCTAACCATAATGTATATGTTTATAGAAATTGCAAACATTTCCCATCAACATTATGAACATCGTATATAATCACACATATCTATGTAACGTGTAGTCGCTGTTCTGCGGTGTACGTTCATACATAATTGTGAGGTTTTCAGAGCTGAAAACGAGTAGAATGACAACACACTAATTTGAATGTAACTTAAATAATATTAAAAGGAAAAAAATGCTACTTTAAATAAATGTATATCTAACCCTAATGTATATGATTATAAAAATTGGTAACAAATCCCGTCAACATTATGAAACTCCATTTCTGATAGTTTTTGTACGACCTGAAATATACGGGTGAACTAATGTTTTGAATTTTGCGTCCTACTTTAGAGCAATTAATATGTAACCTAAATATACATGTTTATAATAATTTGAAATATTTCCCTTCAACTTAATGAATCACCATTTCTGACAATTATTGCACGACCTGTAATGTACGGTTTGACTAATGTTGGAATTTTGCGTACTGAGCCGTGTGTCACTAAATACTGTTTGTATTATCACGTTTGTACGTATCTTTGTAACTGAGATGTTCTCAAACGTAACATGTCGTCGCTGTTCGGCGATGTTCGTTGATACAAAATTGTGTGCTATTCAGAGCTGAAAAAGCATAATAAGAAACACAGTAATCTGCTTGTAACTTACATAATATTAATCGGACAAAAGTGCTACTTTAGAGCAATTAATATCTATCCTAAATATACATTTTATAATAATTGGAAACATTCCACTTCAACTTTATTAACAACAACTTCTAACAGCTTTTGTACTATCTGTAATGTACGGATGGTTTAATGTTTTTATTTTTGCGATCTGATATTTGTGCCACTAAATTGTGTTTGTATTTTAACGTATATATGTTATTGTAAAAGGATAACAATGTTCGAGGTATATCATTCTTTATTACCTCAAAAGAAATGAGATTTTAATATAAAATATGTATATGATAAGATGTCATCAGAAAACCATCAAAACTCAAATTTGTCAGTAAATTTCATTGCATTGAGTATTATCACACATATCTTTGTAACTGAGATATTCTTCAAAATACTATGTTGTTGCTGTGCGCCGATGATCGTTGATACAGAATAGTGAGCTATTAAGAGTTTAAAACGCATAATATGTAAACACAACATTCTGATTGTAATTTAAACAATATTAATCGGACAAAAGTGCAACTTTAAACCAATGATATCAAACGCTAACGTGTATGTTTATAATATTTCGAAACAATTCCGTTCAACTTGATGAATCACCATTTCTAACAATTATTGGACGACCTGGTATTTACGGTTTGATTAATGTTGGAATTTTGCGTACTGAGCCGTGTGTCACTAAATACTGTTTGTATTATCACGTTTGTACGTATCTTTGCAAGGATGTTAATGTTCGATGAACATAATGCATTATTTCCTTAAAAGAATAGTGTTTCTATATATAAGACATGTATATGATAAGACGTCTTCAAACGACCTTCAAAACTCATGTCTGTCTGTAGATAATATTGAAACGTATGTATTCACACACATCTGTATTTCTGCATTAATCCCCGACGAACTCAGTAGTCCTTGCACGCCGATGTTCGTTGATTCAGAATTGCTCTAAAGTAGCACCTTTGCCCGATTAATATTGTGTAAGTTACAAGCAGATTAGTGCCTTAACCTGTCTTGCCCTGCATTGCCTTGCCTTGACTAGCCACGCTTTGCCTTGCCTTGCTTGGCCACGCCTTGCCTTGCCTTGCCTTTCCTTTCCTTGACTTGCCTTGCCTTGGATTACATTCCATTAACTTACGTTACCTTACATTACATTGCATTGCATTGCCTTGCATTATATTGCCTTACGTTACCTAACATTACATTATATTACCTTGCCTTGCCTTACCTTGCCTTGCCTTACTTTGCCATGCCTTGGCTTTTCTTGCCTTCCTATGCCTTGCCTTGTCTTGCCTTTCATTACATTACATTACCTTACGTTATCTTACATTTAATTACATTGCTTGCCTTGCCTTGCCTAGCCACGCCTTGCCTTGCCTAGCCGCACCTTGCCTTCCCTAGCAACGCCTTGCCTTGCCTCGCCTAGCCTTGCCTAGCCACGCCTTGCCTTGAATATCCTAGCCAAGCCTTGCCTTGCCTTGCCTAGCCACGCCTTGCCTTGTCTAGCCACGCCTTGCCTTGCCTTGCCTTGCCTTGCTTTGCCTTGCCTTGACGGGCCTTGCCTAGCCTTGCCCCGCCCTGCCCTCCACTACTCTGCCTTGCCTAGCCTTGCCTAGCCTTGTCTTACCGCGCCTTGCATTACCTTGTTTTCCTTTGCCCTGCCTTGCCTTGCCTAGCCTTGCCTTGCCTTACCCTCTCTTGTCTTGCCCTGCCACGCTTGTCCCGCCCTGCCCTAGCCTGCAACGCTCTGAACGCACTGCCCTGCTCTGTCCCGCGCAGACCTCCACTGCCGTTCCTTGCCTTGCCTTGGTTTGCCCTCCCCGCCCTGGCCTCACCTGCCATGCCTTGCCTTGCCTTGCCTTGCATAGCCACGCCTTGCCTTGCCTAGCCACGCCTTGCCTTACCTAGCCACAACATGCCTTGCCTAGCCACACCTTGACTTGCCTAGCCACGCCCTGCCTTGCCTAGACAAGCCTTGCATTGCCTACCCACGCCTTGCCTTGTTTAGCCACGCCTTTCCTTGCCTAGCCACGCTTTTTTTGCGTAACCACGCCCTGCCGTGCCCTGCCTTGCCTTGCCATCCATTGCTCTTCCTGCCCTGACCTGCCCTGCCCTGCCTATCCTTGCCTTGCTTGCCTTGCCTAGCCACGCCTTGCCTTGCCTAGCCACGCCTTGCCTTGCCTAGCCACGCCTTGCCTTGCCTAGCCACGCCTTGCCCTGCCTTATATTGCTTTGCCTTGCCACGCCTTGCCTTGCCTTGCCTTGCCTAGCCACGCCTTGCCTTGCCTTGCCTAGCCACGCCTTGCCTTGCCTTGCATTGATTTTCTTTGCCTTGCCTTGTCTTGCCTTGCCTTGCCTTGCCTAGCGACGCCTTGCCTTGTCTGGCCTTGCTTTGCCTTGCCTGGATTTGCCTGGCCTTGCCTTGCCTTCCCTAGCCACGCCTTACCTTGAATTTCCTAGCCACGCCTTGCCTTGCTTTGCCTAGCCACGCCTTGCTTGGCCTAGCCACGCCTTGCTTGGCCTAGCCACGCCTTGCCTAGCCACGGCTTCCGTTGCCTAGCCACGCCTTCACTTAACTAGCCACGGCTTCCCTTGCCTAGCCACGTCTTGCCTTAACTAGCCGCGCCTTACCTTCCCTAGCCACGCCTTGTCTTGCCTAGTCACGTCTTGCCTTGCCTAGCCACGCCTTGCCTTGCCTAGCCGCGCTTTGCCTTGCCTTGCCTAGCCACGCCTTGCCTTGCCTTGCATGGCCACGCCTTACCTTGCTTAGCTACGCCTTGCCTTGCCTAGCCACGCCTTGCCTTGCTTAGACACACCTTGCCTTGCCTAGCCACGCCTTACCTTGCCTTGCCTGGCCTTGCCTTTTCTTACCTTGCCTTTCCTTGCCTTGCCTTGCCCTGCCTTACATTGCCTTGCCTAGGCACGCCTTGCCTTGCATTGACTAGCCATGCCTTGCCTTGCCTTGCCTTGCCTTGCCTTGCCTTGCCTTGCCTTGCCCTGTCTTGCCCTGCCTTGTCTTGCCTTGCCTAGCCACGCCTTGCCTTGCCTAGCCACGCCTTGCCTTGCCTAGCCTCGCCTTGCCTTGCCTAGCCACGCCTTTCCTTGCCTTGCCTTGCCTTGCCTTTTCTTACCTTGCCTTTCCTTGCCTTGCCCTGCCTTACATTGCCTTGTCTAGCCACGCCTTGCCTTGCATTGGCTAGCCATGCCTTGACTTGCCTTGCCTTGCCTTGCCTTGCCTTGCCCTGTCTTCACCTGCCTTGCCTTGCCTTGCCTAGCCACGCCTTGCCTTGCCTTCCCTAGCCACGCCTTGCCTTGCCTAGCCTCGCCTTGCCTTGCCTAGCCACGCCTTTCCTTGCCTTGCCCTGCCTTGCCTTGCCTTGCCTTGCCCTGCCTTGACCTGCCTTGCTTTGCCTTGCCTTGCCTTGCCTTTCATTGCCTTGCTTTGCCTTTCCTGGCCGTCTTGCTTTGCCTTACCTTGCTTTGCCTAGCCTTGACTTGCCTTGCCTTGTAATCCGGAAACTTAGCACGGAGGCTTGATCCAAATTACTCATATTACTAAAACTTACGTTTATCTCAGCATCACGCCATCGCCCGTTCACTTAAAAGAATCGAGCAATTCTTGCTCTTTGTTCTGATTCCTCCTGTTCAATGCTGAGCGTGAATTGCGTAAGCAAGAAGAAATATCAAATCTCAACCCGGAGACGATTATCTAGATCGAGATATTCCTTGCTGACTTTCTCGTGAAACTCTATAAACAACTGTCCACTGTTTTATGGCTTTTGTTTCTTTGTTTGAAGAATCTCAGCCGATTGCTGACAGCGCGTTCCTTTTTGTCTGTCTGTCTGTCGTATGTGACATTTCGAAAAAAGGGATGTTTGTGTCCGTGTCGAAAACCGTGTTAGGAAGCCGGTTGGCAAAGCGGACCGCTGTCCAGCCCCCAATTTAAAAGCCCCCTACTGGAAGAAAATTTCGAAAGTCCTTATCTGGTACTTCATTTTGTAAATCTGATTCCCCGAAAGGACTTTGGAACATTTTGCATATTAAGAATCTGTTGGAGTGAATATCGTTGTTCATGCATTTTTGTGTGCGCTCTTCGGGTATTTTACAACGCCTTATCATGTTATGTAAAGTAAAGCAAAGTAAAGGATGAGAGGAAGTATAGCTCCTCCCTTTCTTGACCTCAGCACTAGATGCGGGTGAGTGGTGGGCATCACACCCCGGCCGGCTTTATCCCCGGGAAAGGTCCTCTGTAACCATTGTAAAGGAGGCTGGGTGGGTCCCAGAGCCGGCCTGGACGCAGAGGCTAGAGGAAAAATCCTCTCCCCGTCGAGGATCGAATCCCGATCGTCCAGCCCGTAGCTAGTCACTATACTGACTGAGCTATCCCGGCTCATCTTATTAGGTTAAAAGTTTCTGTAATCTTGAATAGCGTACGGTGAATGTGTGAGCTTGACATGGTACGATATCCTACTGGACTCAGGGGTGCAGATTCTCCTAGGTGGGATCCTCCCGATGTCGGAGTGTGGTTACATACAATCACAACATTTTTGAAAACTCTTTGAGCTGACTCATGCATGGCCTGAGCTTGATAGTCGCAAAATATCTCGGAGCTTAGTTGCAGTTACAGACAAAGAAATTTCGTTGTAATCCAGAAATTTGGGTAGGGAAAGTAACAGAGCACGTGGCAGAGACGTAGGCGAAGGTCGCTGCAATTTTGCACGCAGTTCAATTTCCTGCACTAAACACGGCACAATTGTTTAATGTGTGTTTATGTTTCTTACAGGACGCCTTACACGTGGTTTAATCGCTTGCCTTCATCTCATGCTCAACCTAATCAGAGGAGCGAAGAGCAGAGTTCGATATACCTGAGCAAGCGCCAACTAATCGATGGCAGGAACCATTTCTTCCTCGAGAAGATTCACCACGAAAAAGAACTGCTAATTCGGAAACCACCCTACAAGTTAATATTAAAATACATTGTACCTTCTCTTTACAACCCGTTTTACCAGAATTATGGCTATTTATTTTTTTATGGAACCATGAGACGGTTTAAAGGCGACTTCAATTTCGACATGAAAAGATCTCCAACCGTTCAGCTTTTCGATTATTTTAATCTAACATACGTTCGGACGTCCAGTGTAATCGTGAATGGTTATCACCAGATCCGCTTCAGGTTAATCGTGACAATGCCGGAAATGGTTTTCTCCATGAAAAAGAAGGTGCCGTACGCTTTATCTTTGCTGAGGGCGCAAAACACATTATCTTTTGGACTGTCACGAACATGTTCCAGGAAGGTACCTTACCATTGACATGGAAACTGCTTTCGTCACTGAAAATTACTGAGTCTAGAAATCCTTCGTCATCTTGAACCCGTAAAACGTCTTCGTAACAATCGCCACACAGTCCCACTTTCCCGAGATGCATGTCTCGTTGACGTGCGTGGACTTCGAACAAAGCTCTCCATAATCTGTTCCTCGGCGTCTTCAGAAAGATGTGGCCTACCGGCATTCTTGGTGTGGCACATGAACCGATGTGTTTGGCTAAATTTGTGCTTTTAAAAATATTGCGCACTTCCTTTAAATAAATGTATATTCTCTTGCAAAGTTGTAAAGCTACTTTTGAAACACGGTGTACATGTTTCAGCTATGCCTTATGCCTCGGAGTGGCCTATCCCCCCATCTCTATGGACCGCTGGCTTCGAGGCCTTGATGAGGCAGTGGGGCAGCGGCCCCGGCTGAAACCAACATAGTTGTGAAGGAGGCTGAAAAACGGACCAAGTATCAAGACCTTGTGTTTGAGCTAAGACAGCTGTACCCAGGATTCACTGTCAAATTAATCGTCCTCTTAATCGGAGTTCTTGGAGGAGTCAAGTCGTCACTGCTGGCTAACATCAAGCTCATTCCGGCATGCCAGCTTAACGCTGAAGCATTACTCAGCCGGATGCAAAAGGCCGTGCTTCTTGGGTCGCTCCGACTACTACGTGCGCACGACCTCAACTCACTGTAGCCGCCCATCCCGTGGTTCGAGCCGTGACTACAGTTTCATCTGGGCTGCAAGCATCGGAGTTATGACGGCAACACGCCTGAAGTTTTTGGCTGCTTGTGGACCAATTAAACAATTCATTATAATAATAATTATAACCCAGCTGCGACTGTTGATATCGACATTAAAACGCGGTTCTACCAATTGTTGAACTCCTGTGAATATCTGAAGGACAGACAGCGAACACTTCACCACAAGATATCGCTGCGGGCCAAACATCTGGCCGAAATGTTCGAAATCTTAGATGAATTCCTAAAAGATGATTCTGATCTGCTTATTATCAATCGCGCCGTTTACGCTGCAGCGAGGTTATTAGTAACCCCAGCCCCGTCTAGGGTGGCAGAAAAACTGAGCAGCAAACAAAACGTCTGGACGCGAAGTTAAATTTGGAAAGGCAACTGGTATCCAGAATTCACTGCGTGATTGAGTATGTAAACTCTGGTCGGAGATTTACCACCAAGCTGAGGCTTATCGCCCGCTCTCTCAAGGCTAAGTATCACACACTGAACAAGAATACGCTGCTGACCATAAAGCAGCACTCTCTGGACAAAATACGGGCACTAACCGCGGACAGGAAGAAGTTAGTGAAACGTTATAGGGCCGTAAAGGAGAACACCATCTTTCGTGTATGCCCTTCCCGTCTCTTCAGCAAGAACACTCCAGTCGTTCATACCCCACCAACAGCAACGCAGGTCGAGTCATTCTGGAAGAAACTCTACGAGACTAGATTTCCGTTGAACATAGATTCTCCGGCCATTGGCCTCTTTAGGCAGTTCTGCGATCGCCATTTAGAGGATGATGATGTGCCCCTAGTGATCACCGAACAAGATGTGAAACGTGCCTTTACTGGCAAAAAGAATTTTTCTGCTCCTGGAATAGATGCCATCAATAATTTTTTGTGGAAAATTTTCACGAGCCCACACAAACATTTATCTCATATCTTTACATTTTTTTTGTGTGGTACAGAGCCCATTCCATCTTGGTTAACAGAAGGGCGCACCGTTCTTATTCCGAAGAAAGGAGATTTGTCTAATCCGGAAAACTACCGACCTATTACCTGTCTTAATACTGTATACAAGGCGTTCACCTCCATCTTTAACGAACGCATACTGCACCATATTGACCCTATCTGGAAAGAGGTATATGAGCAGCGGGGTTCGAAACGTGGCATTGCAGGTTGCAAGGACAATCTGTTGATTGACAGATGCATCTGTCAAGATGCGGTCCATTATAAGCGCAACCTGTCAATGGCCTGGGTGACTACAAAAGAACTTTTGACACAACTTCTCATGAGCTAATTGTCATCTTCCTCAAAGTGCTGAAAGTCCAACCTGACATAGTGAGATGCAATGAAAATCTACTACCGCTTTGGAAAACGCGCTTCATTCTAACATCTGGGAAGCGTGTAGTGTCAACCGAGTTGGTATGCTACCACCGCGGAGTGTTTCAAGGTGACAGCTTGAGCCCTCTTCTTTTCTGCATCACGCTACTTCCTCTTTCCGTTGTGCTAAGACGTGAGCGTGGCTACATGTGCGGTGCACCGTCCATCCGTAGGCACAAAGTCACACACCTTTTCTATATGGATGACTTAAAACTTTATGTTGCCAGTGACAGTGGCATTCAAAGTGCACTGAACACCGTGCAAGTATACACTCAGGATATCGGCATGGAATTTGGATTGGACAAGTGTGCAGTTCTGCATTTGAAAAGGGGAAGAAATAGGGATTTCGGCGAAGACGTGCAACTCGTGGACGGAAGCATCATACACCATCTTGATGCCGAAGAGTCCTATACATATCTTGGTGTGAGTGAGAGTCACGTCCAAGATGTCTCCAAAGTCAAAGAGGCTCTGTGCAGCAAGTATAGACACACCCTACGACAGATTTGGAGTTCCGAAATCTCTGGTAGAAACAAAGTCACTGCCACCAACATGCTTGCTGTTCCGATCCTGCTTTATACTTTTGGAGCAATGAAGTGGACAGTTAACGAGTTGAAAAACCTGGACAGGGCCACCAGAAAAATGATGAGCATGCACCGAAGTCTTCACCCTAAATCTTCTGTCCAACGCATATACCTCCCGCGTCATCTTGGAGGTAGAGGTCTCTTGGGTCTGGAGAATCTTCACAACAGGATAGTTCTGGGCACAGCTCATTCCATCATTAATAGCTCTGACCCCCTTTTGACATTCGTATGTTCGCATGAGTCTGCGGGTGTAGGGGCGTTTATATTTCAGGCGGCAAAGAGAGCAGCAAATGACCTCGGACTTGACTTCGACACCAGCTCAGTTGTACAGCGAAGACAGTTGCCTCTATTGACACTGACGTCAGATCAATTCAAGGGCACTGTTAAGAAGGCTGAGCAAACTTTGTTGCTCAAGCAACATGCAGATAAACCCATGCATGGGGCCTTCTTCAAAAATGTAGAAAAAATGGGCTTGTCAAAAGACCTGACGTTCGCCTTTCTACGGTCGGCTGGACTAAAGTCTGAAACCGAGGGTTTCATCTTAGCGTGCCAAGATGGTGTGGTAAACACATTTGTGTACCGCCGAATGATGATGGGTGTGGGGGTAGTGGATACTGTCTGCAGGGCATGCCGAATACAACCAGAGACGTTGATGCATCTTTTGTCGGCATGTAAACATTATGCCAGCTGCGCCTACATTCATCGACATAACGCTGCTTTACGTATACTCTACTACCACTTGAGACACTTTTACGGCATAGATAAGACACCCTTTTTCCGTACGCTCCTGAGGACATTGAATCTGTCGTTGAGAACGACAACTGTAAAATTTATGGAACTATTCGTTCCCCACTACCAGGCAGTTAACAGCCACTAAACCTGACATCGTTCTCATCGATACCTCTGGATGCACCATTTATGTCCTCGAGTTTTCGGCCCCGGCTGAAACTATCATAGTTGTGAAGGGGACTGAAAAACGGACCAAGTATCAAGATCTTGTGTTTGAGCTAAGACAGCTGTACCCAGGATTCACTGTCAAATTAATCGTCCTTATAATTGGAATTCTTGGAGGAGTCAAGTCATCACTGCTGGCTAACATCAAGCTCATTCCGGCATGCCAGCGTAACGCTGAAGCATTACTCAGCCGGATGCAAAAGGCCGTGCTTCTTGGGTCGCTCCGACTACTACGTGCGCACGACCCCTACTCTCTGTAGCCGCCCATCTCGTGGTTCGAGCCGTGACTACAGTTTCATCTGGCCTGCAAGCATCCGAGGTAGGACGGCAACACGCCTGAAGCTTTTGGCTGCTTGTGGACCAATTAAACAATTCATAATAATAATAACAACATTCAGCTACCACAGACTCATCTTAAGCGTAACTAATTCAAGTTAAATAAACATTGTCTTAATCAAACTTATCTCAAATGTAAAGCATGTATGAAATATTTAAATAAAGCAAATATATAATCTTCCTTTCCGTGTAGACGTATTTACGTCAAATTCTCCGGAACCGTGGTTCCACTGACAACTTTTTAGTATACGTACACTATGAGCTTAAAATATGAACGAATTGTTTCGTAAGCAAAATTCAGCGTCAATTTCTCACACAAAAGTCTCCTGATTAACTTCTAGATGGCTCTGGCAGTTAAATCAGGATTGAGTAGAAACTGGGATGGTCACGCACTACTCACAAACGCACACTTCCAAGACCGAGGAACCTCCGAGAGGAGGCGGCCAAGACCCTCATCAGGTTACAGAGCCGTGAAAGAAGAATAAGAAGAGGTTATAATGAAGCATCCGTAAGCGTACAGTTTACGTAATAATTCCAGTCCGACATTTCATTATTTTTGTCCGTGCGTGGCTTTCGTCCTGTTTTCATTAAAACTGAATCACTTTTACAGCGCATCTAACACGGAAAGAAATAACTTAAAGTAAGAAGTAATGAATCATACGTTTTCGAGTTCTGTGGCCAGGATCAGCCGCAAAACGAAGGTGAAGACAAAGACGTCACTCGAAGGTCTGCATTCGATGGCAGCAAGTCATTTCCGTTTCAGAACAGCATTGAGGCGAAGCTCAGATAAGCGAGCCGCGATATCCGCACTTTCTCACTTAAGTTGTGCGCTTTTTTTTCAAGTGCCTGAACACCTCTCATCTCTCAAGATTTCCCAGGACAACTCAACGGTAAATGTACATGGACATCAGAATGTGTAGAATGTGATATTCTAAAAATAATGTATAATTTTCATCTATAAAGCCCACGCAGTACATCGACGTTTTGTTAACAAGCAAAGAGCAGTCTCATCACCAACATTGCTACTTTGTTATCTATGCTACGTCGAAGCTTGGCTATAAGGAATGCTGTAAGGCATCTCTTCTCAAGAGAGAAAAATACAGCGGGGCGAAAATGTCTAAAGTTGTGTGTCAGGAGACACACTAACTTGATATTCAGGAAACAGCAGCAAGAATTCGTGGCTTCTCCAAAGAGAATGCCGATCAGTTCTTTTCCATTTTAGTGTAACTCAAAAGTACGAAAGGTAAAAGGCAAGTTGCAAGTCTCTCAACAGCTGAGAAGGGAGCTCTGGTAACGGTTGTCACATGCGTGAGTGCATCCATTCCTGGAATTCGCCCGGAAGAATATGAAATCAAGAGTTGCTGGATGGCGCACCTGCTGGCACGACTGGCACTTTTGACGTGAAAACGTCTTTAAAATCGATGCCGGATGTGGGGAGGCAATCGCGCCCAAATGAGCGACAGTTTCTGTCGTGTAATTTAAAACTTCAATAACTCGGCTACAAATAGACATAGCGCCACCATCTTAGTCTTGTTTTAAAGACGATGGATGTACGTTTGTGCCAGTACCATTCAGACATTCGTGGCGGCCAGACGTCGCGAACTGAGCAAGCGCAAATTGAACACACGATTTTCGACTTTCCGGATTCGACACATGTCCATAAACGGTATCATATCTAAGAGACTAATTATCCGATTCGAATAAACCAAGTGATGTTTTGAAGAGGGGTGTATATGTTACATCTCAACCTGGCCAAAAAGTATGTATCTCAAAAACCCAAGAAGATACGAGGCTGTGAATTTGAAAATGTTAGAAAATTTTCCGATTTTCTTAAAATATCGGGATATACGAGGGCAAAGTAAAACCAGAATTACAAAAATCGGGCACGACTGCGTAGAGCACAAAATTCCAAAGAGAATAACACCGAAAAAGCCGGGCCCGCAGCCTAAAACAAACGCGCAGTACTGCCGCGAATATAAGCAACTCAGGCGGCATCTGACTAGCCTAGGTCCTGTACAGATGTGGATTTCGCTGCAAATGAATTAAACGATTCAAAACAGAAATTTTGTTTAATTTCAATATACTATACACGATTGACGTTTTCACGAAAATAACTGCGGCAGTGTCCGACACTACCTATCAGGTTTTTTTTTCGAAATAACTAAACCGTGATTTTGTATACTTGCACCTGAAACGTTTGTGTATACAACACGCAGCACACAAATGTCAGTAACGTTTTCTGACCAGCTGTTCTGTGCATAAAATTTAAACGTTCTTGAGTTCCCAGGATGTCTGCTCAGTTTGTGGTTGTGAACTCACGATGCCTTGTAACATATTAAGATATTAATGTTTAAGGTTTAATGAAAAGCAATGGATTAAACCAGACTGAACTCCCTATAAGAAATAAAATCATGTATGTAAAATCTGTTGTATGTACACGTATAATAGTTTCTATTTATATACATTAAATTTAATTAGAATGAATTATAACAACCCGATTCTTCATACCGACTGTATTTGAGTTCTGCACTATTTGAGTTGTATCAAATTCACATCACACAGTACCCTCCTCTTTGGTCATTATTTGCACCTTGTCTTTCAAATGCGCAGTTTCCCCTTCAATATATATTTTTATGAGTTCCATACATCATTAGCGTGAGCTGCGTATGCAAGCGTAAATACGCCCTTAATATAAACTTAATTAACTTAAAAGGAAAGCTTTAAAAGCGCAAAATACATTCCCCACACATTTTGTCAAATTCCACTTGTTAAAAACTGAATGAGGAAAAATTCATTATTCTTCGTAAGTGAAAGTATTTAAAGAGAATATTGTGGGAAAAATAAATGGAGATAAAATGGGAGGAAGAGACAGAAAATACAGAAGATGGAATGAAGAAAGCGTCTTCAGTGTCACACAGTCTTGTGATCATACAACAGTGTCTCAACATTTTCGCGGCGAGCTAAACGAGATTTTGGGCGGTTATCTGTCTGTTTTGCACACACAAAACCTTATTTTTCTGTGAAGAAACTCCACGGATATATCCTATAGAAATTAAAATTACAAACTCCTGTTAATAGGTAGACCTAACTTAAGAGCACTCAGTGAATAATCACTGTTAAAATATTTCCATTACTTTCACTGTATGTTTTAAGTTTTTATCAGAACTGTGAAGATGGCAGAGACTTCTATATAAATATATGAGAAAAACCAATAACCCTGTTCCAAATTACTTTAATATATGATATAACTAGTCTCTTTTAAGTGTTCTCCTCCTTTGCTCCTTCGAAAAGAGATAGTTATATCCCGAACTAGTGACAGTGGGGGAAAAGGATCACCTCAGGGTTTATGTAGTAAATCATGTACATAAATAAAAAAATAAGAAGATAAAATACTTATATTCTATCAAATTAGATCCTATGATACACAATTCCCATAACAGGTACACTACATGTGACAGACTCTTGAATTTATTATTATTAGTGTTCTGTCTGACGACAGGTCCATATGAACAGGATCCTTCCATCCTTTTCTCGGACTGGAACCTGTTCATATACGTTCTTGGCAGATGATCCAGAAGTGGTTTGCCATTGCCTTCTTCTGTGTGTGAATGGAGTAATTGTTGGGATGCCATGGAGGAAAACTCCGTGTTGCCTAGACCACGGCCTTGCCCAACACAAATTGTAAATTCGGGCACCGCCGGGAATCGAACCCGAGAACCCAGGATTACAAGGCCAGCGTTCTAACCGATAGACCACCGTGGCGGTACTCTTGAATTACGAATCAATATATATGAAAGTTCGTTTCAGGAAATAATGACATGACCTTGGGTTTTTTCGGATTTCTGGAATGTTCTGTCAGCACTCGCGTGTTAATCAGTGAAAATGCATCGGTGCGAGAAATGGCTATTGTACACCCCTGAAACAGAAAGGAATTGGGAAGAATTTGAAAAATTTCCCTTCATCTAAATCAACATCCATTTATGTAAGTTTTTGTAAGACATGTAATTTACGGGTAAAAATTTTTTGATTTATGCGTTCTAAGCCGTGTACCTCTAAATACGATGTTACAGGTACATCGTGCTAGAATACATCAAAAGAAATGTGTTTTTAATATAAAACATGTAATGATATGACGTCTTCAAACAACCATCAAAACTAAAGTCTCTCTGTAAATAACATTGCATTGTTTAAATTCACACACATCTTTGTTGCTGCGATAATCCCCTACATAAAATGTGGTCGCTGAACGCTGATGTTCGTTGATACAGAATTGTGTGCAACTCAGAGCTCAAAACGCGTACAATAATAACAAATAATACTGCTTGTTACTTACATTTCGACGCCCAATGTAGGAGTTAACGGTTATCGCCAGATCCGCTTTAGGTGAGTCACGGAACTAAATTCCTTTTGACAATTTCTATAAATTGCTCTGCATTTCTTCCAAACGGCCTAACTTCTACGTTTCAACAATTATAAGCTATAGCAAAAGTTATTAATACAGAAGATGGCTGTAATGAGTTAATGCGCCGTATAGTCTGGAAGATTTCCAACGACTTTTCAGAGGTCCATGCTGCCTCCGTCATCAAGGCGATGAATGTGGCCATCCATCAGAAAGGGCCAGGTTTACAAGGACCGGAGAGTAATAAGTGTATCCTGATCCTAGCCAAAGAGAGAAAATCAGGCGTGGGTGCGATCCGATATGAGGACGTGAGTGGGTCTCGGGGTGTACATTCATTACCCACATAATGGAGGCAGCATGTACCTCTGAGAAGTCGTGGGAAATATTCCAGTCTGCACAGCGCAATAGATCAGAAGACAGCAATCTTCAGGCTCACCGCTGTGAAAATCGCTAATAATACAAGATTAATACAGTTTTTTTACATAAGTGAATTTCATTACCGATTTCTTTGTTTAATCTACTATGATACTAATTTCTGTATGCAAGTAGAATTTAAGTAGAGAGGAAATAAAAACAAAACATGTTCATTGCATTTCCTTGTATCAGTTTGAATGCATTCCAACAACAGGCTTAAATTCCCGTTGTAAGTGCATGCAGTGTAGAAACTTGTCTTTTGTAATGTGTCATCCATATTGTAGTATTTCGACTTATTTTTGTGCAGAGTATGAATGTATAAAATGCAGCGAGATGCGCTTGAATATTAGGTAGTTCTTACGTATCACCCGGTGCTTTGCTTCCATGAAGAATGGAATTGGTATCCTGGCTCGAATACCTAATAATGCAGTGTCATTACTGACACATGTGTGCTTGGAGTACGTGGCGTTTTTCCTTTTAGAAAGCTAGCTAATACCCAATGCTGCAATTAAAATCGTAATGCGACAAAAGTTAGAGGACAGGCAGTTAATCGTTGACATCCAAAGTGAGAGGATGCAGGACAGCTCTATCGACGTCATGGCAGCCGCAACGCATAGTAGGCCCAGGGAATATCTGAGTTTCTTTTAAGGAAACCCAAGACGGGACTTACTGCATTGAGTAGGCAAATCAAAAATAGTTAACGTGTACAACTTTTGAGCCATGACTTTTAGCTCCGTCTGTCCTATCTCCCCATCTCTGAGATCATTGTTGCCTCTGGTTTCAAGGCCTTAATGAGGCAACGGGGTGGTCAGTCTGTGTGTGTCCGATCAAGGAGAGACCTTGAAGACAGATAGGTCTGATTTTTGCGTTTGTTTACGTCACCCTGGAAGGAGCCTGAGTGTTTTGATTAATTTCTGTCTGAATGTCCTTTTTCAAATTTACTAGAGCAGAGCACTGCTTTCGGAGCTCAAGGTCATTCGGCAAACAAGTATAAGATCAATATCAACATATCGACAATAGGAAATATCATCTGTTTACTCGGTATTGTTGTGTTGGTATACTAACACAACAATGTTGAGTAAGCAAATGATTGTTTGTTGACGTCATTTTTGAAGACAAATTGGTTGGCTAAAATTTGTTTGACGAAGACTGGGAATCAGAATTTTTATAAAACACTAGGGCAGGGCGCTCCTTTCAGAGCTCCTACGGGGGGTTTGGTCATGTTTGTAAAACGCAACCAACCTTGTGTAAGAAACTAAACTAACCGCCTCGAATTGACGGTTAAAACATTAGGGGTTAGGTTGCGTAATGAAATCTTAAGTAACATGCTAAATTAACTGGCCTTCGGGGGGTTATTTAAGTGTCTCATTTAAGTGTTTTATCACTTGAGTAAGAAACTAAACTAACCCCTCCCCCGAATTTTGGTTAAAATACTTGACGAACCTCCCTCCGGGGGGTTGGTTGCGTTTTAAATTCTTGAGTAAGACACTAAAATATCCCCCCTTCGGAAGGGTTAGTTTATGTCTCATTCAAGTGTTTCAACCCTTGATTAAGAAACTAAACTAACCCTCACCTGCGAATGGGGGTTTTAAACAATTGACTAACTCCCCATTGGTTGCGTTTTAAAATAGTGTCTTATTCAAGTGTTTTAACCCTTGAAGAACAGTATGACTTGGATGAATATTATTATTATTATTATTATCAGATAACCTTTTTGGTGTTGGTAACGTCTTCTTTCACTTTTCTTCATTTCTTAAATAGTCTAATGTCGCTGTTCGGAGACGATATAGAGCAGTGATAATGCGACTGGCTTGGTACTAAGCGTTATTTGTTTATTCTGCATTGTTGTTCCACAACAATTCCGTGTATAAACAAATATAAGGTGATTATGTTGATGACGTCATTTTTTCACGAAAACGACGACTAATCCTTTCGGAGCGCTTCTTGTAATCTGATATTTTACTTCTTTACGTCGCTGAACAGAGGCCAACAGATCTTGGTTAGTCAACTATCTACGTCCAACCCCAACCTTGCAAGTAATTCCCCCTTCGCTTTTCTTTCTTTGTTAAGTAGGTCTTATGTTTTAGTTCTTTACGTCGCTGTTCAGAGGCCAACTGTTCTTGGTTAGTCAACTATCTACGTCCAACCCCAACCTTAACCTTGCAAGTAATTCCCCCTTCCCTTTTCTTTATTTGTTAAGTAGGTCTTATGTTTTAGTTCTTTACGTCGCTGTTCAGAGGCCAACTGTTCTTGGTTAGTCAACTATCTACGTCCAACCCCAACCTTAACCTTGCAAGTATTTCCCCCTTCGCTTTTTTTATTTGTTAAGTAGGTATTATGTTTTAGTTCTTTACGTCGCTGTTCAGAGGCCAACTGTTCTTGGTTAGTCAACTAACTACTTCCAAACCCACCCTTGCAAGTTTTCGTTTGTTTTCTTCTGCTCTTATGTTCTTGTTGAATACGTTCTTTTTCGTTTATCAATGTAAGTCTCCATTCGCTTTTCTTTATTTGTTAAATAGGTCTGATGTTTTAGTTCTTTACGTCGCTAATCAGAGGACAACTGTTCTTGATCAGTCAACTTTATACGTCCAACCCCACACTTGCAAATCTTCATTATTTGTTTTTTGCACTTCTGTTCTTGTTGAATAAGATTTTCTGCTTTTATCAATGTAAGTCTCCATTCGCTTTTCTTTATTTGTTAAATAGCTCTGATGTTTTAGTTCTTTACTTCGCTAATCAGAGGCCAACTGTTCTTGATCAGTCAACTTTCTACGTTCAACCCAACCTTGCAAGACTTCGTTTGTTTGTTTTTTGCTGTTCTGTTTTGTTGAATAAGTTTTTCTGCGTTTATCAATGTAAGTCTCTCTTCGCTTTTATTTATTTATTAAATAGGTCTGATGTAGTAGTTCTTTACGTCGCTGTTTAGAGGCCAACAGTTCTTGTTCAGTCAACTTTTTACGTCCAGCCCCACCCTAGCAAATCTTCGTCTTAATATCGATCAAAAGTCAGTTTTCATAATACTTTCGTAATCATAAAGTCAGTTTTCATAATACTTTCTTAATCATAACGTATCTAATGAGTATCAGTTTACCTTCTTGGAGTTGTTAGAGTTGATACTTCATATAGTTGATAACATCTTCTTTCACTTTCCTGATGTTTTATGCCAACTGTCAATCAATATTCAAGAATGCGACGTGCTGCTTGTAGAGCAGTGATAATGCGACTGGCTTGGTACTAAGCGTTATTAGTTTTTTCGGCATTGTTGTGTTGTACTCGGCATTGTTGTGTTCCACAACAATACCGAGTTTGTTAATAGTTGACATTGTTGATGACGTAGTTTATTGATGACAACGAGGAATCACAAATTTTTATATATAATTCAATTCAATTCAATTCAATTCAATATATATATATAGTGTATGTATATAATATATAAGAAAAGGAGATGCGGGTATAATTATTTAGTCTGTGGTTTGCTCCTGACAACAGAACAAGAAAGGGGATATAGCTGTATAGGAAAATTGATCAGCGAATTACCTGTGGAGCAAAGATAGCCATTACAAAAATCAATTCCAAACAAAAAACCCTTCAGTAGCCTAAGTTCGTACATGACGTGTATAATGGCGTGTGTAATAATTGTCATATCATCTTGTAAAACTTTGCTTTATGAATTTAGAGTTTTTGAAACAGTTCAATAATTTTCAATTGCTCTGTTTTGGATATACGAAATTGTAGTTTACATTGGAAATGTTTTAAATTCTAACTTATATTGGTTCTTGTCTTTAATATTAAGATTGCATAAGTTTGAAAATTATAAAATGAAGTGTATAAAACTATAATTGTCTATTGTTCAATCATACTGAACGTTTTTATTTGTCTGAAATTTACCTGCCTGAACCGTCATTTTCGAATCTGTGTCTAGTCCCTCATTCCGGCAATTAATTGTGTATTAAATGGAATATAAGGTTAATTAATCTGCTTGTTTCTTGGCTATAAACAGCATTTAAACATGAATCTTTAATATTAATTGTTCGAACTTCCACATATGTTGATGCCTGTCTACAGACATAAATGTTTTGATTTCTTGTTTCTTCCAGATGTAATGAGAATGATAATGTTTAAGCAATGTGTTGAATACATTTAGACCATCGTAAACTAAACTAAATCAACGTAAGAACAGAACTAATATATTAGTAATTTATGTTCCGAAAGCAGTTACACGTTGTACAAAACAAATACATAATTCTTTGGATAGCATGCAATTTAGAACACAAAAAAATACAAACCGTATCTTAAGGGTTTTGTTAGAGAAATACCACCTATCCTAGTGTAAGCCATCCGATTGGGAGGTAACAGGGAATGTTAGTATTGTCTCCTGACTTCATGTTGCCAGGTCTTGGAAAGATATCACATGTTGATATCGGAATCGAGGTGAAACGACCACTCCAACATGCCCTCCGAGGTCACATCCTACATCGACTCTGCTTCTCGAATCCTACACTAATTCTTCTTAGTGTTCCCTTGGGGGTAAAAGGGAAGAGTGTGGGACCGATTTCCGATGTCTTCATAGCAGTTCCAGGCTGGCTTTGGTGGGAAATGCTACAAGCGAAATGCTAAGGGAATAGCCCCGGGTTTTAAAGAACGGCAAAAATCCTGTCTCGACTTCCGCAGAACACAGATCCAATGTAACACTCAATAATCCAACTGTTTGCAGCTGTTAGAGGAGATGGAATGAGGAAATGTGAGCATGAAGGAGACATTTGGCTTATAGATTGAAAGCAAGAGCAGCATCTTCAAAAGGGAGAATTCTGATAGTAAGTAATCTAACTTAATTTATTACTGCTGGGTATTCTTTTCGACGGTAAACTATTTTCGTCATCTCGAATCAAAAACGCGTTTTAATTACTTTTAATGTACAACTCCGTATGCAGAAAGTTGAATTAAGTGCACGGCATATTTTAGGAAACAATTTGTGTTGTTTTTACCTAACCCGATGTGTGGCCTGTAGTATGGGCACAAGGAGTTGAAGTCAACTTATAATTTTGAAAATCTGTATCCTCATTAATGCTATTTCAATATTTAATTTGAGTAGCTTGCGTGTCTTCACAAGGCCGTTTTGCACAAACAATAAATGCTAAATAAATAGCATCTTTGCAGCTGCACTTAAAATTCGAGGAAACGTTTCCCTCAGATCAGTGAATTGGAACTATTGCGAGAGTGACAAATAAACGAAAAATTAAAACTTTAAACATTTAAAACTTCTTATGAACGCCTATATCCTTCGGGAGCAAGATTGGGGTTCTTTGCCGTATACAGTTGGCACAGAAGAAGATTCTAGCTGTGAAAACTGAGAGACGATTCCAGTCAACCTACTCATTTCAAAATACTTTTCCACAAATTTTATATGATTTAAAATTTTAAGAAATAATTTGCTAAACTACAATAGCCATTTTAAACAAATTAATTTCGCATTAGATCTAAGAAAGTATTAAAACGGAGTTTTAAATTTTTAATATGTATGTATATATAGTGTACGATAACTACTACAGTTTTGTGTACTCTACATTACTGGTAATTTCAGTAAATTAAGGGTTGACGTAAAGCGAAGTGGAAGGCCTTCTGCCACAAAATTCCAACAGCTTCGAAACCTGTTTGTCATTATAAATAATAAACTCAGGAGAACAACTTTGTCCCCCGCTATCACTTTACTGCCGGACAAGATAATATTTTTTTCTTTAATTAAGAGCTTTATTACGTAAAAGACATTGATGTCTGTAATAGTAGGAACGTTTCCAATACATCAACACTAACCGAATATGGGCGGTACTAATAATTTACGTAGCTACCATACTTCATCTACCTTTGTTTAAAGGACAAATTAATTTATTATCGTCCAATAGGCTTATGATGATATATATTTGAATTATGTGTATTTAGAGATCTAGATTTGTAAGTAGATATTAATCAACGCATGGAAAGAACTTCTTATTCGCTACAACAATAATTTATTATTAAGACAACCCTAGCTTAATGTGAAAGAATTGAGAATTATTCAAGTCAGCTTCATGAGTCACGGGGTCGGAACCGAACATGGAACGAAGCCAGAAAGTTACAAAAGGAAGCTCTCCCTTCTTTGGAGTAAAGATGCGGACAAACGTAATTAAGAACAAGCTCGGCAATGATCAATAGAAGAGCTGTAGGCTGTGAATTCATTAATCCCGCACACCGGGACATTTATTAAAAGAATTGAAGAATTATGGGGCGGAGAAGCGAACATTGGGAGCGGTAATGGGGAGGGGTGAGTTGTACCACTTCAACACCAGCTCCAGACGAATCTTTCAAGTGGAACTGTAGGCGGAGAGGAAGGGAATGAACGCTCTTCCAATGGCGGTGTCTGCTACGATTTTACAAATGAGACACTGAAGACAACAACGACCAAAATCACCTCTCTAATCATCATCTGGAACTTTATAGGAATAGTTTTCCGCCTTTCTGACTGAAAAAGATGCAGTGTCCGATTAAACTAAATGTACAGAGAGAAAGTAGGATTAAGACAACAGCCTGATTTAGCGGCGGGCTCACTTTTCAGGCCCAGGAACAGTTTTCATTTTCAATGACTGTTTACACTGCGCAGGGATGAGCAAAAGCTGCATTGATAATCGGTTATTTTCGCCTGAACAATTATCAGTTCCATTATCCCCAATACAAATGAATTTTAGGTTATTCAACGGTATTGATTAGCGTAGGACATGAAGAATAGACACGAATTATGGGCAGGAACAAACTCAAAGACTTTGGAAGCTGATATAAATTTTGATTGCTATTCCAGATGCGTAAAAAGGGCCAGAAGAAAATCATGTATCCTTTGCTCATTATGCACATTAAGTTGTCATCTGCTCATCAAGAGATATAGTAACTGATATCATCATTGTGATCGATATAATTATTTGTGTTTAAGAAATGCATTTTCTGCCGGGTGATAAGCGTTTACTGAAACAATTAGTACGATTGGTTTTTGATTTGCATCCTCAGAGGACACTGGGTCAGTAAAATGAAACCGCCGAACTACAATGAAATCACAATAGCGTGAAACTAAATACGAAATAAAATGCCAATCTGTAAGCGCAATTTACATGTAATTGCACTAAAACCCAACGTAAATAAGTAGACGTTCCTTTAATCTGCCATTGCTCTTTAAGGAGCGTTTGCCTACTCGCTGAACCGCCTATTAAAACAGCTTCGTCTGTCCGTACGAGAGGTGCTCAACAGATTTTGATGCAATTTGGTACTGAGGAGTTTTAGTATAAAATTTGTCGACAAGATCCAATTTTGTTTCAAATTAGAGAACAAAAACCTTCACAACACAAAATATATGTCTGTACATTCCATGTAAACAATTTGTCAAAGGCCGACTAATCGAAATGTTGCAAGCACACAGACTGAAATACAGTACAGGAATATCTCAATCATGATGTGCGTATTCCCATAGGCTGTAATGCATCTTACCCTGTCTAAACGTGTTTACGGGTGTCTCCTCTTACCGGTGTGTCCTGCCTTACTTATCCTGTCATCAAGCTCGTGAGTCGCCAACCACTTTTGTATAAGGACAACTAAGAGGATGTTTCAATTCTAGACGGGCACCACATGCTTTTACAACAACAAAATTGTTTGAAAAGACTACTTTTCACGATGAAGGAACCAATAATAGCAGTGTTACACAACTTTTTTCCATATTTTTAAACCTATTACAAATATAAGAAACCCTAAGGCAGAAATGCCTCTAATTGATTACCTACGTAAATACTCTCCAGAACAGTGGTATTCAACCTTTTTTGTTCGCGTACCCCCAGATATAATTTCTCTTCAACTTTACCCTCAAAGTTGTTGGTGTATAATTCAAGTTATACATAATATAAAATCTACATCTAAAATAAATTAAATGAATTACATTACTGATTATTCATTGTTTATCATAAAATAATATATATATTTTTTTAAATTTCACATACCCCATAAGATGTCTTCGCGTACCCCAGGTTGAATACCACTGCTCTAGAACACTCGAAAACACTTCCGTGGGTAACTTGGTGCCCGCATGGTTGGCGATCCCTAATCTAGCACTTTCATTTGTGAACAATGTAATTTGCACCTGTTTTTAGTATTACTGTTGGTCGGGACTATTTCTCCTTCCTTCTATGTTACCCCTCAGTTTCACTTCGCGTCGGTCGCTTTTATTGGAGTCATTCGTTATCTGCCATAGTCTGCACGTAACTTGATGGTGATGTGCACTTCCCTGCCCTCGTTCGGTCCGGCCGTTACCAAAACGTTTAATGATGATTAATGCGCTCTTTGTCGGCATATATTGAGCTCTATATTTCCATAAACTCATATTAACGTCGCCATGTAGTGCCTGTACACACACTACTTTACGAGAGTCGTAAATAACTTGGTAGTGCAGGGGTCTGAGGGGTTCCTCGAAGCTCGAGGAGAGTACGAGCGGAATTAACCTAAAGGGATGGCAAGATCCGTGTTATTTGCCAATAAAAGTGGATGCTCTCAATTTGAGAATTATGCTCCATAGAATGACAGGGAGCGAAGGAGAAAGGTAACAGCACAGATAGAACAAGTAGTGATCTCAAGAGATGATCCCTTTAGATGCAGCAGCTTTCTGAACCTGTAGCGATCTCGCGAGATGCTCACTCTAGATGCAACAAGTTACTAAGATTTAGTGATCTCGGCAGATACTCCCATTGTATGTAACAACACACGGATTAACAATTTGGAAAAACAGGTATCACTACACTTTCAGGAATATGTTAGAAGGAAGAAATGAATAGACACTGGATTAAAAATAAATTAAACTAAAAAGAGTTGTGAGAACAATTATGTTTTTTATATTTTCTTATGTTTCAGGAAAACAATAAATTAAAGTTTATGTAAAGCAAGTGTACTGAGGAATATATATGTGAGGAAATTAAAGATATAAAATTTGGAAAAATATGTAATTGAAAACGTTATAATTTATACTCTAGTTTCATTATTGAATTAATGAAGTTAAAACAACATGAATATGTAGCGCATATAGGGAACTTTAATTCCTGACAATTCTTAAAAATATGCCATTCTGAGGGAAGAGATAAAAAAATGTATATGAATGGCATATTTTGTGGTGGTATGAATCGAAATGCCCCGTACAAAGTATGAGGCTTTAATATCAGCTATGGATAGTTAGAATTAACTTAGTATGGAAGCAAGGACGGCGTGTTGAGATCTGCTGTTCATACTAAACTGGTGTCCTCCATTGACATTCAGTGGGTTCTGCAGCTTGAGTAAAATAAATTATTTGTCATTCAGATGATATGGAACATGGGTTCAACGGACGGTAGTACTTTCAGTGAGGTTACATCATGTTAATAAACACGAGTTACACAACTTGGCATGTACTAACAAGGCATTTCGAATTACAGAGGGCCTGGCAACTGAGTTAACTTATATGACAGCGATGTAACCACAAACATAAACTGAATTATACAAGTAACAAAAATTAAATCCACAAGTGGAAGTCATTTTCGTGCAATTTCTAACCTACACGACAATTTGCATATCTAATATGGAAATCGACAGAACAATAGAAGCCACTCTCATTATGCTGAGAATATGTGGACATGTCACACACTACATTAAACATTGAAGAATGAGTAACGTGTTACTGTATACCATTACAAACAAGACAATTTTACTTACTAATGATGACAGGGTCTATGCATATATGAGAGCTTAAATTAGAGGCATTTATTAAAACCTCTTCCAAAAAAAGAAAAAAAATAGACTATCTGCTTTCGTGTAATTTTACGTACTTTTCTTGAACAGTGCATTGCATAGTTCCATTCGCGTGTACTATGAATAATGTCAGTATTTCTTTTGTTTCTGTTTTTAATTTTATATCACACTAATTTACACAAAGCAAATCATTAACATTTCTTTTCAAGTAAATTCCTCACGGGCTACTAGTCGTGTCAGGTGGTTGAAAGGCGAAAAAACAAAACAAACAAAAACACTATGATAATCAACTTCGTCCTCCGTCCTCAGGGTACTGAAGTCGGAAGGTGAAACAGTTTGAGCGTGTTATGTGTCGTTCATAAAAGGACAACGTAAGTCATTCTTCATTGATCTTACGAGTTGCAACTTCCTTTATTTGTGAGGGTAACTGACAGCACCATTGTCATCAGTCGATTATACACATGTTGGTCTGTATTAAAATTCTGAATGAACTGTTTTATCTTTGATAGTACATACACATTTCAAATAAAGCCTGTACTCGCGTCTAAAAATGTAAGATCCAGGTTCCATTAGGTCGATTCTTCTGTGAAATAAGATTTTTGTGACAATATCACGTGTTGGGCACTTCCATTCAGTCTCTGAATTTTGAAATGCATAAAGAAGATATAAAATATTGGTCCAAAATTGAAGCATTTTCCAAATAATTTAATCAACAGCCAGGAAGTTACTTCACGCACAGGATAGAGGAAGAATCTTCTGCCCCCTGCCGGGGATCGAAACCCTGTCGTCCAGTCCGTATATGACGAACAATTGCTGGCTTTTACAAATATTGAGTAAGAATTACGATGTCCCCATTCCCAGGTTTGATCGCATCTGTAAAAGACATTCTCCATGGCCAAGTTAAAATCCACATCTTGAGAAATGTCCAGTTGCTACCGCCAGCAAACATCGACTTTAAAACACAACAAAATCAGTATCGCACGTCTCTCTAAGTACGGATCGACATTTTCCCTTTGACATTTTGTGACAGACATTGATAATAATCGTGCTCCTAGCAATATTTTTTAAACAACTTCCCGTAGCTGCGGCCCTTTATTTACAAGGCTTCAAAACTATTTTAATATCCGGAGTGGTAGAATATAATAGATGGAAACTTTAACAATGTTTCAAACAACAAAGAAAAATGATAAAGTTTATCTGTCGTCACACAGACATATACAAAAGATGCGTCATTGTAAACTGTGATTTATGACGCCCATCTCGTGTGGAAGACACGTCAAACATCGTCAGGGTAGCAGGAACGCGACACACAGCTCCTCTGTAGTACAAAGGGGTCAGATAATATCACTACAGTTTTGCACCACATTACTCAACAGACAGACAAAAGCCACAAAATTATTAATGATTTTTGCAGTCGCCTGATGGAAAAGCTATTTTACGACTGCAGTAACAGACATACGGGCTTTAGGGAGAATCTGATGTTGTAAGGTTCTTCTAGAATTTACTTTCGAAATAATTTACAACTACATACTTACACTAATATTCGCACATTCTCTCAGCATGTAGATCACTCCAAGACGTTAACGTCACAACGATGTGAGCTTCCATTTCGCTATATTATTGAAGCATACAAAAATACACACACACACGAAGTTAAAATTAAAATTCTAGGTTACCCATTCCGACTCGTCTTCACTTCGACGCTTAATACAACGCTTGTGCGTTATCTAAGTGGTGTATAGCCATAACGTGCGTGTAGTCTAAAAGTGTCATCAAACGGAGATTAAATCTAAGCGTGATCTAAACTTTAGGGGCGCGTATTCTTAGTGTGATTTAAACATTATATGAGCAATATAAGAAACATGTAAGCGTGAAAGAGAACATAAAGTAACATGACGTCCTATAACACCCCAAAGCATCCTAATAAATATTTTTATTATTTATACATGTGGTACTACAAAATTAGAGAATCGTGTATTGTGATCTATGATTAATTTATAAATTTCGTGAATGAGGTTTAACGAGTTATTCACGTTGACTTTATTGGGCAAATTCAATGTTTCTTGTGACGCTTATTAATGTATTTGCTTAAGTTTTGCCGGTGACTTGCGCCGACTAATAGCGGTTCGCACGGGCTTAATTTTGTGAAATTTTATTTATGTTTTTAAAGTTGGGGCATCGGCCAACAGAAAGCCATTTTTTAATTTCTCCATCTTTATAAAATTGAGTTGACTTCATTCGTTTTTTGAATCTTATTTTACTTTGGTATTTTTCAATCGTATACTTGGTTATTTCAGATATGTTGTTACTTACCAAAAAATTAAATATTCTTTGGTTGCACTCCTGTTGTTGTTGTAGAATAATGATTGTTTTTTCCTCTATTTGCCTGAGTATCAGTTTATTGTCTACAACTTTCTTCGTGAAGCTTCAAATCATGGCGTTCTCTTGTTTTACTCATGTTTTAGTGTTCTGTTTTTATTGTCTTTGATTAATTTCTGTGATTCTTTTGTAACTAGATCTCTGTTGGCGCTCTGTTTATTGGGCTTAAATCTTCGTATAGCAGCATCGGCTTTTAATGCTGCTTTCTCAGTCCAATCTTTTTGTTTTGTCGTGGATTATAAGTAAGATCACTTTAGTAAATTAGTTTCTTCAGTGGTAAATTGAATGTTGGTTAAGTTTTCTGTCCGTTCTAAACAGCTTGGTTTTAATCAGTTTACATTCTACTGTTTCTTTGTTTTATATATCAGAGAGTTGTAAAGGAAACTCTAATCTGAACTTTGCTTTCTATTTTACTGTGAAACCAATAATAACGTCTACATAGGTCTTGACGAATAAATCTCTTCTTGGAGTAGCCAGTGTGTTACTAATTTACTGCAGACACTCAAAGAATAAGAACCTGGTATAAATCGATTCACGTAATACTGTTTTAATAATATCTGGCAAGAATACAATATTTATATTCTCAAGATGAATGAAAGGAGCCATGCAGAACAAATACGTCGTTGTACTCTTGCCAAGCAGGGATTACTTATTGGAATGGCTAAATCATTTACTTGCGGGAACAAATTCCTCTTCGCTGGGCCCCCTCATACAGGCTAAGATAGTAATCTCATTCCCGTCTTCAAATATTACAAACTTGGAAAGTTCGACTTATTTTCACAAAGGGAACCAGAGTGGAATCTCTGTGTTTAAGAGAAATACAACTTGGATGAGAAACATACAGTCCGAAGTCTGAAATCTCTTACGAGCCAGTCACACTAAATCTTTGCACACAACTTATATAATAATAACACTAAGTTTTGATGAAGTAGGGTGAGGTACTATCTACATTAATTCATGACAAAAAAGCAAGGAAACGACATTGTTTTCGTGTAAGAATCAAAAGTTTTCTTTTCCATCTTGTATAGCGCATTCGCTTTGATGTTAATTGATCACAGATAAACGTATATAACAGTCGTCAATAAGCTAATCAGAACATTGATATGAGAAATTGACTTTCCTTGCTTTCGTCACTGATTCGCCACAGTTAAATTAGTGAAACACGAATTTCAAAACTTCTGAAAGATTGAAAACGTACTTAGACATTTTCATGACACATTTCAAACGACATTTGTTATGGCTGAGATTGTTATGCTAATAATTCAGCTTCTTATATAAAATTCATATAGGTCCATGCTTTATGGGTTCGGTGGGCAAAAGTATGGGAATCATGGAAAATTTTACAGATTAAACAGATCCTGCAACACTGCCTTTACTAGACGTACCCGAACATTAGCATTCCTGCTTTGTATTCGGCTCGTCCCCCGATTTAAATTGAGGAACGGAAACCGACTTTCCACTTACGTTTATAGCTGTTTTACTCAGTCCCTCCAGGAGAATCCCAGGAACATATTTTCAATTAGGTAACGAAAGTCTTCTTATGAATCTTTTAAAATTCGTTAATCATAATACTGCTCAAAGTTATATAGTCTGAAGATTTCCGTCTTCTGGGTTGTTGCGCTGTGTAGTCTGGTCGAAGTTAACCAACGTTTCAGAGGTCATACTGCCTCCGTAATCAGGACGGTGAGTATGAAGATTTCTGTCTTCTGGGTTGTTGCACTGTGTAGTCTGGTCGATGTTAACCAACGTTTCAGAGGTCATACTGCCTCCGTCATCAGGGTGATGAATATGACCTCTGAAACGTTGGTTAACATCGACCAGACTTATATAATCTGAACTACAGACAGACATATCAAATAATCCGTAAAAACATCAAAGGAACTGCGACTTGAAACGGATACCTCAGCTCGTGTAATGTAATACAGATGTAATGCAACTATATGACTCTTATTCTCACACCTTTACGTTAAGTTTTTCGGAAAATTTATTTATATGAAAAGGAATACAAAGAAAATAACATGAAACGCCAGGCCAATTGTATTTTAGAACATTGTTTACCAAGATCAACTCCTACTCCCCCCCCCCCCCCCCGCCCCACCGCGGGAGATGTTAAACAACCTGCCGTGTCATGGTGGAAGGAAAGAAACAAAAAGTGTTTCGAATTTCCTCGGAGCAAAACACTTAATTTTTCGAGGTTATTATCCTACTTCTCTGTGGTAGGGACATAAACATGTCAAAATGCCTCTGCAGGAGCGAAAATTTATAGACGCGATCTCAAGCACATCGCGTCGTCCGTGTATATTACTTTAAAATAAACACTCCCAAATACTCAGTGGAAATTAATGGTAAAACATTATGACAGCTGTGTTTCATCTCACCACAGTATATATAAAAAAGTAAATTGCCATTTCGGTTTTGAAAAACGACTTTAATAACTGTTGATGAAACACTTCTAAGTTTATACTCAAACGTTACAAAATTCGTTTTTAAAAGACATATTTATGGATTGAAAATACGTACCTAGTCACTTATATCATAAAATGTTTTCAATGTGGAAACTGTACATTTTATAAATGGGGACTGATTTGTGTTCGGTCTGTGTTACGTGTCAGGTAATAAGTCCTCATTCGTTAATCAACAGTAGGTTCCATTCAAAGTGAAACAATGAAATGGCTTTAAAAAACAGTAACCTCAAAATCAGACATCAAACACAAATATACTGCTTTTGTTTCTAATCTCTTTAACATACTAGAAATTATAATATTTAGTGTTAAAATGTTCTGTATATAAGCCATTTACTTATTATGTTATTCATTGAAATAAATGTGTAGTACACGTATATAGTCAAAAAAAGGCAAAAAGCTAATATGTTAACATTTATGTGGGGGAACCAGCATTTGAGTTTTCTTATGTGACACATCAGTCTTAAATCTGTAATCTATTAGGGCAGGCATGTCAAACTAAGTGTCTATAGAGCAGATTAAACACTAATTATAATTTTAGACCTAGGATATATTTTTAAATCCTCAACGTTCCCACAAGCACACACAAATATGACTTTCATTGGAACAAATTTTAACTTTAATAAATTAAAATGTAAAACAGCTGTAAACGTGTAGCTATTTGGCATGCATTTAAAACTTCTAAATTTATAAAACTTATACATTTTGAGCCGCACATCGTGAAAATTCGAAAAATATGTCGGGGCCCGCAAAACTTTAAAGAGGACCGCGATTTTGATATTCTGTATTAAAGTGTACACATTAAAGAAATATTAATTGCCATTACATTTCAAAAGTCATTTAGTATCATGCTTCGGTCGAGTAAAATGTAAAGTGAAGTAAAAAGCAAAGCTGTCCCGCCATACGCCATGCAGGCGCTTGAGGGGATAGTCGGTATGGCTCGTATTAATTCTTAACGTCGACACTAGATAGGGGTGACTTGTCAGCGTCACGCCCTGGCCGCGTTTTACCCCCGGGAAGGGAACCCGGTACCCATTAGATAGGAGGCTGGGTGGGGCCCAGAGCTGGTCTGTCGAGGATACGAAATTATTCTGCAAAAATTTCGAATTATATGGATAATTCAGTGCAATGCGAAGTGGGGGCAAGTTAATCAGGGTAAGAACCGGTGTGCTTAGTGCCGAAATTATATAAAAAACAAACAGGCACAGCGTTTCGGTTGGGCATAATTGTTTGGAAGATCAAAACGTAAATAAATCGAAGTGAAGGTATCAGATATTAATAAATTAAAAAGATCTATAGTTTAGATGCGTCATGTTTGTGTTTACAATTCATATATATATTTATTCAAGTCTATACACAAACCATTTTAAATATTGATGATGATTTTTATTTTTAAAACTATTCTTCTTTTTTTTTTAATCCCCCATATGTATGCCCCGTGTTTAATATATGTTTTGCATAAGCTGAGTAATCCTTATTTTGTTTGATAGAGCACAAAGAACACATAACAGCTATCAAACATAATAAGGATTACTCAGCTTATGCAAAACATATATTAAACACGGGGCACACATATGGGGGAATCGAACAAACACTGGACATTATAAAGATCGTGCAAAATAGACGACATAGAGAAACTATAGAAAAATACTATATACAACGTACACACAAACAAAATATTGCGCTAAACGACAACAACCCATATTTAAATAATCCTATATTTAACACAATCCAGGTTATTGACCCAACCCCCTAACACCATTTCTACCTATATATACGACCCACATCAGTACACCAAACCAGTCTATGAACTGACATTCACCTGATCAGACCTGATCAGACGGGGACACACTGCACATCAAACTCCTGGTATGTTATTATGTTTCTATGTTTATAATGAATTTTTGTGACAATATCCAAACTCATTTTCATATAAATAATATTAATAATGTTAATTATATTGTTGATAATTTCACAGAATAATGAACAAATAACATAATACGCCACATAATATGCTAAAGAATCAGAAGATCAAAGGAACACCCACAACAATAACCTATAATCTACATTTAGTGAAAAGCGTGCATTAAAAAAAATATAGAATAGTTTTAAAAATAAAAACCTGAAGATGATGCTGAGACATCGAAACATGTTGTAATATATAACGCAAAATTGTAACATCGAGGAAACGATGAATAGCGCAGAATATTTATATCAATTTTAATTTTTAACATCAATATTTAAAATGGTTTGTGTATAGACTTGATGAATAAATATATATATATATATATATATATAAAAAGATCTAGTATGACAGAAATTCGAAAGCAATGAATAAAATATTAGTAAGTATTCGTAGATCCAAATCTTTCCGTAGACATATAAAGAACCGATACGGGTTCATTCAAGGCCGTAAACCATGAGTTGTTGTACCATATATTTATAGATGAGTATTTTATGTTTGACTTAGTGTTGGAAGCGAATTTCATATTCGTTAGCAGTTCTTAAAGAAAACTATATCTTAGCATTAATAATCATGGGTTTGTTATTTATTTGTTACAGGTGTGAGTTAGTAGTTATGGAAATTAAGTTGCCTCCATCTGACTCCAACGTCTGTACAATTTATTACACAGAGAATCAATTTTATGACCTTTCCTGCCGAACAGTGTATCATAAAATAAAGAAAGCAATTTAGGAATGTAATTAATCGTTCTTATCTTTTAGGATCATCATTTACTTGTACGGCATGATCAGTAATAAAAAGAATGGGTGATTAACGAATACCCCCATCGACGTAAATTTCTATATTGCCGTCAGACATTTTGTTCCGTCAATGATTTATTTGCATTCCACCGAGCTGGTTGCAGCTAAGAAACAGGCAGCGAAGCCGCTACCTTTATGTTCTTTGAACTTTCCTCATGGCATTTCCGCAGGCTGTCGGGAGAGTATTTGTTATGTCATCACACACAAGCTACGGTATTTGAAAGGAGTTTTAATTTAGGGACGGATCTCACTCCAAGAAGCAAGGTTTCTAAATCCCAATTAACACTTTATAATGAGTCATTAAAGACTCATTACCCTGTCGCAGTTCCACTTCTTCTCCGCTGTTCTCTTCCCAAAAGCTAGAAGCCATGTGCTTGAGAATATTACCACAGCGTTCTGCGTACAACACGCAGTTTAATTCCTCGTTACGCTAAATGAACATTTCCACTTACATGCAAAGCAGGAATATATAAAACAACAACAAAAAGGAGCTTGTTTCCAAACTCTGTGTGCCATCAGCAATAAAAACCTTACAGTTATAATATCTCAATCTAAGTGAAGAAAATGGACGAGGAAGTTGAAGAACAATGTAATAAAGAGAATATTAGAGCCTAAGAGAGGGGAATTTTGAGTGGCATGAAAAATAAGTGATTTTGAAGAGTGTTAGAATTTGCATTGTTCTGCAAATATTATTTTGGGTGATCAAACCAAAGAGAATTGTATAAAGCAGCATTTAACGTACATGAGAGGAAAAATTCGTGCAGAATTGTAGTTAACTACCTTATCACTCTTCTTATTTTAAATATAGTTTTAAATAATTCATATTTTTGCGAAGTAATACATATTTCTATTTTTTTTAATACGTACGACCCTTTCTACAGTGCCTTAGCATCTGTGGGTCGCAACTTTCGTTGGCTATGATCTATAGACATTCGGTAGGACTCCTTGGACGAGGGATCGGCCCGTCGCAAGGCCTCTACCTGTACACAGAACAGCACAACACAGAAAAACGCCGACAGACATCCATGTCTTGAGTGGGATTCGAACCCACGGTCCCAGCGACCAAGCGGCACAAGGACCACACTACATATATCTATATTTTCTCTAAACCTTTAACAACGTTGCCTAACTGTTCTAGTATTTTCAATATCTCAAGCTACATGGTTTAGCGGAAAGAAGGGTCCTGTTATAGCGTTATAATTTACAAGAAATTAAATATTTCAGTTCTTGAGCCATATAGGGGTTTATAACACGCAAGTCAATAAAATAGTATCGTAGAAAGGACTAAAACATACCATACACTGAAATACAGAGTGTAATATGAAATGTGTTCCATTGTACTAAAATATTGCCAGGGAACTAAAAGACAAGGGAATGGAAAATACACGTGTTTGTGACCTACATTTTGCATTTTCAGTGAGGGCAGTATTAAATTTCAACCCATATGTTGTTAAGCAAGTATTGTGGGGCAGTTTCCCAAACAGTTTAAACCACTTGCATGTCGACATTTTTGTTGGCCTTTCCGTTCCAAACAGCTTTTCGCTGTAACCGCAGAAATAAACTAACGTAAACACAGCAGGCTTTTAGCTTTTTATATTTTGATACCCCATTTTAGCAAATGTAAGTGTTGCGTTTCAAGTTGAAATATCTGAAAACTGTAAGTATATACTTGATCCAATGCTCAAATGTGTTGCTTTATTACATTGCCTTTCGATTCTTAAGCAATGTTACAACAAAATGAAACATTTAATATGTGCAGTCTGTACCATTTAAACTCTACAATGTTAGACGCTCACCAGGTTTCTCTCACTTACGTAACCCGGGGTTCAACTTGGGTTTACATCTTTCGGTTCCTGACCTAAGCCATGTTGGACCACGAAACTGCTCGTAGTTATATGATTGTATATTTTAATCTCAATATTAAAATATTGACGATGTGAATATTGAAGTAAATTCTAAAGTGAATGGTAGCAAACATTTTAGGAACTTAATCTGTTTTTTTATGAATATTATCTCTTCCCACACATATATACACACTGCCTACACCGTTCACATTTAAATTCATGTATATTTAACCTTTAATCTGTGATAGATGGATCCGTAATATTCTGTCAGCCATGTACACAATTAATAAAGTACTCCGAGAAGATTGGTTCAAGTGAATCGGTAATTACGTAGGATCGTAGGAGTGACAGAAATCTGAGATGAAGGAAAACGTTTTACGCTGTTGTTCCGTCACACACTCACTGCTCGCTTGACAGTTCGGAAGGGTTGCTCTCAACCGCACGCAATCCCATCTCGTCACTTAGTGCGTGGGGAAATCAGTTCCGCTCATTACATCATTCATTTCCTATGTCAGCTGAGAAGCCTCAAGCCGCCGCTCCGCATAAAGCAATCAGGACTTTGGGCTGACGAGATGAAATGAGACAGATGGCTGCACCTGCAAGTACAGGATGAACAACGTATCTTGGCACGCCATCAGCGAGTTGATGAAAGCATATCATGTCGCATGTGGGAGTTAACGGTTACCGGCGAGTGTGAAGGATAGGCTGAAGCAGTCTGCGAGCGAGTACTCGAATGGATTTTGCAAAGAAGCTAGTGGATTTACTTGCATTTCTAGAGCCTTGTTTGTGACTACATCAGATAGCAGCAGTTCTTACTTAAATGTGCTAAAAGGATGAGAGGTTGGTGTATTGGGCCTGTTATCTATGGTTCTGCAAACACAGAGCTCATTATCATCATCACCATCAATTCTTGTTGTTCTGCCATTTTGTAACTAAAACTGTACTTTTAGTTGGCTGTGTCAAGGCTTCTATTCTGTTTAATATGCTACAAATTACCTCAGTAAAAAACTTCCAGAGTTTCACTGTAATCTGCCGCAAACCGTATGTGGTTAGCTCAATTTGTTTGTGCGCCACAATTTTTCAAAACCCCGAAAGGACTTTGTGGACACACTGTACAATCCCAAAGATTTTCGAAAGATACCATAAAAATGCTTAATGCTATAAATTTCTCCAAATGTTACAAAATTTGGAATGATTTGACAATTTTACAGACATGTTTGTCGCAGCGACAGATGACCAGCTGGCGTCTTGTGATGCCTCAACTTCGGAAGGGACAAAGACTGACACAGCTGAGGGTTTACCATGTTTTGTTAGATGAGAGCTTCATTACGGCTTGTTACAGAAGTGGACCATATTGTAACCGTTCCTCTTCTTTGCAGGGTGTTGCCAAGGTGGGATCGGGTTTGATGAAGGAATCTGTGAGACTCTTATGCTGGGTTTACGGGGTTTAATTAAAGATCGCCTCAGCTTTGTCTTTAGGTATTTTTTCAGGTAATTGCTGAATTAATTTCTCTGCACGATATTGGTAAAAGTTAATGTACTACACCAATGCGTCCGTGATAACGTTTCAACTTGCAACAACTGCCAACTGACTGACGACTGACTCTAAAAGAAGTTTTCTCTCAAATATATTAATTTCGCCCACTCATTCCGAAATCTGAATTTTGTAACATCAATGGTTCGACTTCCCGCTTTGTTTTGTGATTGGTTGAATAATTTAAATTTAAGTCAGAATAACTTTTCTCTCATTGGTCGGTTCGATACCCGCTGCAATGGCCTGTCAAAGAATCCACTTACAAGAAGTTTTAAACTTCTTGAATGTGGATTTTTCGAAAGCACAGCTGTTAGTGACGAATGTAGGTCTGTGTTCCGCTGATCCTTAGCGACATGTGCGGGTGTGGATGTACTGAAAACGAGCTTATTACTTAATTATTTCAGGGAAGAAACTTCTGTTACTCTCTGTATTTAACTTGAACCTCTTTTTTTTAAAAAAAACACTCGGCTCTAAAACCTGTCCCGCCACAAGCCATGTAGGCACTTGGAGGGGGATGAAGGTGTAGCTCCTACTAATTCTTAACCTCGGTACTAGATGAGGGTGAGTGTTAGCGTCACGCCCCGGCCGCGCTTTACTCCCGGGAAACAACCCCGGTACCCATTGAATAGGAGGCTAGGTTGGCCCCAAAGCCGGTCTGTACACACAAATCTACTAAAATGTAATATACAAGAATTGCATTCAGTATTCTTATTCATATGTCAGCGGATATGTACATACTGTCTGCTTGACTAGGTTCGACCTAGAGAGAAAGCTGGTAAATGTAGGTCTCTTGAGCGAATATCTAAGTATGCCTGTATGCTAGTTGAAAATTTAAATAAATAGACATTTAATTTAAGGGTATAGGCAATCTTTAACACGCAGTATGAGATGTGTTCAAAATAACATAAGTATTCTACGAAGTGTAAACTAAAGCGGTTGTCCCGCTCCTCGGTGTAATGACCATTACCATTCGAGCTTTAGGATGTCGCTGAAGTAGATGAGACAATGACTGAATAAAATGTCAATAAAATCTTCTCGGGAAATCAGCCGCGTCAACTGGTTACCGTAGCAAACCGACGTTTCGGGAACCCTGATGATGGGGACACAGTTGGTTCCAGAAACGTCGGTTTGCTACGGTAACCAGTTGACGCGTCTGATTGCCAGAGAAGATTTTATTGATTGTACTCGCCGCGAAAGTCTCAACTCCTATATGAATAAATTGTGTTTTATTAGCAATTTACAGGCATATAACTCACCTTACAAAATGTGTACACATAAATCTCCTTAATTCACTAATTCTAAGTTCATTTACATTTGTCTCAGATATTTGATTCAGAAGTGTTAAATCACAGAAGCACAAACCAAACACATGCAACTATCCCGGTAACTGCTCCAGAAGAAGATGGCGAAATGCATTTTTGCACTTTGTCGAATAAGGCATTAGGTAGTGTGACGTTACCTTGGTCACAGGCTGTACTTTCCTACTTTTCCTTTATAACATCCTGTTCTAACCTTACCTTTTCCCGTCAGAGGGCGCCCTCATCTCCTCCTGCTATACGGGGACCGGCGTGAGTCAGTCTCTGCCGAGTGGTCGGACGCTTCGAGGTTTTTGCGTTTTATTTTTTTACTAAATTGGGTCGGTATTTTCTGACTTACAAAGTGAGACAGAGCGCTGACACCGGTTCCTGGGACTGCTTTGCTGATCCATCAGTCTATTCTGTGTGTAAATGGTCTGTATTTGGGTGTATTCTGTTAATAAATAATAGTCTGATTTTTATTTTGGACAATAAAAGAGTGTGGGCCAGTGTGTGCTTCAGTAGCAGCCCAAACTGAAACCACCTGTTTGCTATAATTTGTCAGAAAAGTGCTTGACCGGCATTACTCGCTGACCGCCATTCCCCCGTTAGAGGAACATCATTCCAAGACGGTCGGGAATATCGACTTCCTGCGGGACCCGCTAGCCCCCGGGACAGAACATAACTGCCTGTGTGGTCTGCCAAATTGTCACTGTTCTTTACCCAGAGGATAGAAAGCAGTTACACGAATGCCACGCTTAAACTGAAGGAGTTAGTGTCGTAGCTTTACTAACACCACACGAGATAGGCAATGTATTAATCAAGCGATAGGAGAAATCTGTAATCTATGTGGAGACCCTAAATACGAAACTGCGTTACCAACATCTAACTGAAACGTATCACTTCGATCACTTACCACTCACCTGGTCATCACATCCTGTCAGTTTGTGTGTACCCATCACTGATATCAGTAGTCAGTGGAAATGGTTCGTATAGAATGGCACCGAGAAGCAATAGAACATTTACTAATACTGTGTTACACGTTGAGAAGTACCAATATATAAATCACGTTTACAATTTTTTACGCTTTAAAAAACAACTGGATCGTGCCAGACGCCTTTCAACCTCATGAGGTCATCATCAGTGACAAATAAAAATCGGTCTATTAACGAATTGAATCGATATAGTCTATAAAAGAATGTGTTGCGACAATGCACTCTGTGTGAAGACGGTGTTTTGCTCCTTTATGTCATGTTTTACCACACTTTTGGTTCAGGAATCTTTACGGTTTGTTGCACATGAACTGGTATGTCGTCCCATTGAGTCACTCATATGTGCTGGGTCGCCTTGTTCTGTTCGAGGTGGAGGCGTATGTTGCAGCGTTGTGTCCAATGGCCAAAGTCGCTCTTGTGGCTTGCGTTGTGGTCCCCCGTGAACTGTGGCTACGCTGTCCGTACCTGGACCTTCGTTGAGAAATAGCCTATACAAATTAAAATTCATTGTTAATATATTGTTCTTTTCAACATAATGCCTGTTCGTTTCTGAAGATTTAGGAGTAATTTAACAGTTCATTTATTTGTTTCTTCCATTATTCATTTAAATCATTTCGTATTTCGGCAGACTACTCATGTATAATCAACGATGATCACCCTGATAGAGGAGTCAGCAAGTACCTCTGAAACATCGACTAACATCTACCATACTACAAGGTACAACATCCCATAAGACAGCCATCTTCTTTACAATCTTTTATATCCGAAGTGTTAGGGAAATGTGTGTATGTAACGGACGAAGTTAATACCTATTTAATCCGGTATTGTTAGAGGCTGTGGTGAGCTGGTAATGTAGCTAGTGTGGGGGGAGACGCGGAATATAAACATTTAGTTCAAGAAATGTACGGAAAGAGATCATGGCTTTAAATCTGAAGCCTGCATTCACATCTTCTAGTAACGACATGAAAAGAATATCCTATGTGTTCCCTAAAATAATTTACCTTCTATAAGTGGGGTTGTTTTAATGATGGTAATGACAAAAATTGTTGAATGACTGACATCAGAAAGGGGGAGGAAGACGTGAAAATGACGTAGATTTATCTGATAAGAAATTGATACGGTTTATAACTCTAGGGGGAGTTTCGAGCTGTAGACAAAAGGCCAACTGCGTTTGCTGGTCAGGAAGTAGCACTGTGTATATAATAAGGTTCAAGAAGCAGACAAGGGCGAGTTAGAAATGTTTCCTTTCAACGTAGTAATAAATTCGTAATGACTTGGAAGTACACCGCATCATGTAGCAATTCATCAAAACTATTAATCAATCAGGGAGTGCGGGGTCGACACGCTCGTGGGATTTGGCATTGACTGACTGGTTGGAGGCATAGCCTACAACAGAAGTCCTCCTGCAGGCGGCCCACCCGGGGCGATGTGGCACTGAGTCGGGCACAAGCTGACTGGCAGGTTGTCTGTTCTCTTCCCGGGGGTGGATGAAGCTCCACAGGAAGCTGACAACCCCAGCACATCACTTACTCTTCTTCAAACGATCCGGGGAGATTCTTTCTAACAAATATCCGATTGTCACTCTGAAGTACTTACCCTCTCAAAGATCATTCCATATCATTTTTTTTAAAATTCTGTTATTTAATCCTAGTGTCGGAAAATCTCTTGAGAAGGTTGACGTATGCCTAGAGAGAAGAATAATATTGAAATTGATCTTTAAAACAACAGAGTATAAAATGGGTTTATTTAGATTACGTTATGGTGCACTGGCGGCCATTTTCTGTATTGTTATGAACACTCGGGTTCAATAAATAGTAAGGGAAATTTCTGACCACCTGAAATTGTCAATAAGGAATCCGCTTCTTAAAGCCAATTAATAAATGTTTTATCTAATATCACATTATGTTACTACAAGCTTGGAAAGATAAAAATTGAGCACAAATCCGTATAACAGTGAAGAAACCGTTGTATAATAATATATTCCTTTAAAGGAGTGTTATTACGTCTTTATTTTTCTCCTTTCTTTGCGTATGAACATAAGCCAACCCAAATGGAGGGAGACTCTTTTCAAAGTGCACTTAAAATCCCTGTTTAATGGAGCAGACACATGGCTTGAAGAAGGCGATGGGGTGGGGGGTATTTATGCTCGGGAACGATGGAGCCTCCGTCCTCGCGTTAGGCCGGACTGCTCGCTTCCGGTATTTGTGGTGCTAACTGGAGTGCTTTAATTCGTGGTAATTAAAAAAAAAAGAATGAAAAAGACGAAGGAAAAGGAACAAGTAAAATAATCTGGCGCAATGGCTGAAGCTGAGAGCTGAAGACCCAGGCCACCGTGGGCCAAGTTGTAGAACAGGGATGACCAAATTTTGAGCTCCCGACTAAGGACACGCTTTCACATATACAACTTTTTGTTCCATTTCCGACAATCAAGGCATTGAGGATTTCTGTCTTCTGGGTTGTTGCGCTGTGTAGTCTGGTCGATGTTAACCAACGTTTCAGAGGTCATACTGCCTCCGTCATCAAGGCGATGAATCTTCATACCGCTGTGAAAACCTCAAATCATACAAACAAGGCATTGTTTATTGGATTGCATGTTAACCTTGTTACCAATAAAAATTATTGGAAAAGAAACGAAGTGTTAGAAATAACCTTCCAAAGTTATTAAATAATTGTAATAATGTGATTCCATTTTTATTCGATAGCCTGTATGATTACTATGTTATAACTTCCACTATGATTCAGTAATTTAGAAATCGTCTTGGTGTAATGGGATTGAGAATTTCTTAATCCGTACAAATCATAAACATGCCTTTAGGATCGTGTCCAAAATTCTGAAAGTTGAAGATAGTTCTTCTGGGTTGTTGCGCCGTGTAGTCTGGTAGAGGTTTACGGACGTTTCAGAGGGCCTTGCTGCCACCATCATCGCCCTGATAATGGAGGCAGCAAGGACCTCTGAAAGGTTGGTAAACTTCTACCAGACTACACGGCGCAACAACCCAGAAGACAGCAATATTCAGACTCACTGCCCTGAAAACCTCAAATCCTGTATGCCCTGAAAGTTGAAACAGCGAGGGTTGTTACGTAAATTAGATCCCAGTTAGTTTTTTCTGTATTCTGCACTGAAAATCGCAGTTATTAAGAAACCAACTTCTAAATTTCAGTACAGTTCTCTACTCTAAGAAGAATTGTTATACGATATTAAAATATTCTTCAAATATTAAATGGATATTAATTGTTGAGGTCAGGATATAATGCCGAAATTTTGTGATGGCGGTTTCATGACATGAAACTACTTTGTACAGTACCTTCAGTACTCGGATAACAAAATGTGATAAGCGGTTAAATGAAGTGATTAAACTCGTAAACTCGATGGATCTTGGTGATTTTCTACTCATCACGAAGATCAAGACGTTATAACCAGGACTCATTCATCAACCTGTAAAAGAATTTTTCGTCGCCTTCGGTGGGGGAGCATATTTTGAAGGCACTTATCTTGTGCTAAAGTTGATTTCATTTTTAACTTAAATTTGGTCAGTACTTATAGATCGATACAGCGGTAATGATGGCTAACATTAAGGTAATCCAGAATATCCTGTCACAGTAATTTAAACTAGGATGATATTCAATAAGATAACTAAATTTGGAGATACGGAAACAAAAACACTTAACGATGGTGTCAGAGAAAACTGCAAGTGTGAATATTTTAGTGTCTTGTGTAGCATGTCCGTGCTTTTGTATAACATGGATGTCGTGACTGTTAAATAATTTAAAAAATAAATGTCCTTAGTACTCTTGTTATCTTAACAAATAGGTGGTTTGTGTCTGTCTCTCCATATTAGTCGATTTTTATGTAGTTGTTTTAAAACAAGCATCACGACGTTTTCAAAAGCGCAACGTGAGTTTATTGTTGATCGTTATTTTCTAACGTAATCGCACGACGCATTTAAACAAGCGCAAGAATTAGTGATGTACCAAATAATTAAACAAAATTTGACTTAAAAATCAGCGTTTCCATTTTTCGCCGAGATTATACGAATATGTTTTAATGGATTGAATTATGTCTAAGACAGTGTGGGGGACACTATAAATGTATTTTGTAATTATATGTAATTATATTTTAAACGACGTAATTAACATGCCATTCAACCTTGGTTTGAATGGCTTTTGGTACACACTGCGTAAGAGTCACGAACATACGTAACATTTCTTTACGTAGTCAATTTTTGGTTAAAATTTCGGTAGTCAGTTTGGTTATACAGAAACAAGCTCAGAAAGTCAAATTTCACACGGGAGGAGAATCACAAATTAATACGTAAACCGTCTTTTAAGTCTGAAGTAACCATACAACGCAGAGACTACTCATATCATTCTAAATGTTGCCTTTAAATGTCTGCAAAGAGGAGGGACACACAACGAACGACCCCATTCAACGTTATAATGTCCAGCCTGGCGCACAATATAGACAGGGCTTCATTAGCTTAGCTTCAAATACAGGCTATATGTCTGTAATATAAAGTCTACCCAGATAAAACTGAACACATAAACCTTTACTTTCATTACACGAGAGAGAGTTTTTTTTTTAGAAAGAACGAATAACTCCGACTATAACATTCGGAACAAAATGTGAGTTAGCTCACAAAATAAAATATCTCATTTTAGAAGCGAAAAGTCACCAACTTTCATTCTTCCATCCATTCAACGCCAATGCAGTCCCTTCAAAATAGAGAGCTTATATGATTACTCACTTCTATTATTTTACCAGCTGAGGCGTTTTACTGTAGTTTATTTCTGCTTGAGTTTATCTTTCATAACAGAATTATGTTACTACAAAGTCTGACAGAATTATAACCCATTATAAAGATAAATGTACTTGGCTTGCAAGAGAAGTGTTTACAGGGTTTCTTCTCAGTAGGAAAGGTGGCTTGACGTGTAATACATAATTCACTTCAGACAACTGTTCTGATTGGTCTTTATTTACGTGATCCCACTTCCTGATCAGTCCATAACTTGTAATAACATCGTCAATATCATGGAAGAAAACAGTTAAAAACTTAAACTAAGAAGCGATAATTGGCAGAGTAAGCGGGTTAATTCAGCATCCGTACAAAAGACCACTCGACTTTCTACATTTCTGAAACGCCAGTGACGTAGGAAAAGATTGTAAATGAGAATAAAACAAATTAGAAATAATTCACGGTTCAGAATCCGAAGATGAACTCCATGGAAGTATTCACTACAGAAACTTTAGCTTCCCCCTCTATTGCCCAATTGTGACATATTTTACGTTTCAGTCACGCCGTGTAATTAAAGGCTGTGTCTTAATTTTTATTTGAATAAACGTCTGTTAAAATTTTATTAAAAGACCTGAATGAGGTGTTTATATTTTATTTTCAAGAAACTATACAAAATGTCCACCAACAAGTTCACATGATTTCAGTACACATTTCCAGTCCTGTCTCAATAGAATATAGCTGAAAAACCACTGAAACAACCTACATATCCTGTGGAATTTTTTCTATTACTACCTGTTCACAAGTTGCATGACATTATGTTCCATCATTAAAACATACGTGAATTATTTTAATTTTGAAAGAACTTCCGAAATATTAAAGCTGATAGTTATATGGAATGTTTTATGATAATCATTTTGTCTTAATTACACAAAATCTTGTAGGGGCAAATAAAAAGCTTTTCAGGTTTCCAAAAATTAGAACAAACAAAAAATCATAAAATTTAATATGGGTCTTTAGTGATTCCTTAAAAACAGGAAGATATTGAGACACATATGGTGGAGGTATTTTTAAATAATCTAATTAATGTTTATACGAAATTGGAATAAGGGAAGTGTCATTTTGATAACTAATTATTTTTCACGTACCGTATAAACATCAGTTCCATTATTAGTGCAGTCTAAGAACGAGAAATAAATTAAATTTCTTCATCTTTATTTGAATGTTCCATCCCTGGTCGTCTCAATAACACACGCGCGGTCACGGAGATGTTAACTCATGGGAACAAATAAATTAGTACAGATTCTTATCAAGTGATAAAAACCTAAAGAATGACAGAGAAGACATTTTGTCACCATACTTCACAGCAAAGAATGTAAAATCACTAAAATGTGTTACCGCATAAAGCCCTAACACATTATGCAGCTGAACCCTTGTCTGACTGCCAAACGTGGGGACGTCATGCCACCAAAGGAAAACAGTAGACCCAGCCAGATTCCTTCTAAGAGAGGAGTGCTGTTATCCAGCAGAGGGGTCATAAGGGAAGGAAGATGGATATAAAACTGTGCCCAAGACCACAAATTTCAACTTCAACTTTGTAACGCCTCATATATATAAATGAAGCCACAGGTTCCCCATAAAGACGTTTATCACGGAAAATGTTCATGCAATGTTCTGTCCGTGACCAATTTATTTCGTTGTAGCAGTAAGTGAAGGAGGGGCGAATCTGCTCTGATAAATACTAGAGGAAGATGAGGCAGTTCTTGCTGAAGATATAAGGGAAGGTACAGTGAGGCTGTGGGCCAGAGAGCTCGGGAGAGAGAAAGATGGGTCCCCTAAGCTCTCCTTGTGCCGTGCACATGTCTGAGGAGATTAATGCTCCAGGTGGGAAATTAAACATGCACTGGGTTAAAATTTAGTGCTTTGACTCCAGTTCCTATATATTCTTCCCCCATCTCTTTCTGTCTCCATTTCTTTTCCTCATTCTTCTCGTTTCTTTTACGCTTGATGGCTCTGAGAATAAAGTGGAGTGGCAAATGGGACAGTGACAAACTGACGGCCCATACCATGCGACGCTACCAGTCACCACTGAAGCGTGACATCTTGGAGGCTGTTCAACTCATACCATCCGGCAGATTGCAGACACGATATGCGAAAACTCATTTACGGACTGAACTTTCAGAGTTGTCTCACAGTCCTTCACTTTGCCAATGAACAGGTGCTGAGGAATATCTGCACGATGCTGTTTCATATAGCTCTAATCATTCATCTAATTGTCACTCTAAGGATTAAATTTAGAAGATGCTTTACGTTACCAATTTTATCAGTTTGTTAAATCGTGATTATTTCTTTTTTCAGTTAAGATGATGGATTAACCCTTTTGATACTAGTACGTAGTAACTGTACACATCATCTGCTCTAACCAACCAGAAACTCTTCATTTTACTCAGGGAGAGCATTCGTATAATTCCTAAGATAAACAGGAATTATTTTCCTAAACTGCATTGAAATATTGGTCTTCAAAATGGATATAAATGAAGAAAACAATTTTTTAAATTTTATTTAGATTTTCTTCGGTTTCAAAGAGTTAATTACAGGTAACTAATGTTAAATATTGTCGGGTCGTTGCCGAGTCTACGTGTTATAAATAAGAATTAATTAATTTCTGAAGACAAATATATCACAGAAACCAAGATATATAAAAAATGGGATTAATAAGGAATTCAGAATTTAGTATACATCTGTACATGATGATTAGTACCAACAAATGTGGTTAACTATAAGAGAAATCTGTTATAAGTCACACAACTTGTAAGATACATGAAACTGTGAATCGATTTCATGATTACCCGATTGCTAGTCACACGCCTTAAGCAACGAAGAAATGCTCTTATTTTATTTATAAGGCCTATTTATTTTAAATAACTCCACTAATTCTTCGGAAGCTAAGAGTCGGTCTGTAAAAAAAAGTACCGGTTGTGGGGGTGGGGGGGGAGTTTATTATCGAAACAGCTCTCAAATTGCCCTCCCCCACCCTTCCTAAGCCACATTCAGTCTTTGCGATCACACACTATCTAAGTTGAATTTTAATCTCATCCTTCCATCTGTGCTCAGGTCTCTCAAGTGACCGCTTCCTGTCAGATTTCAGGCTAAAATGTTCTGTGAATTTCGTTTTTGTATATATTTCTCGCTGTCTGTTATTGAGGCGGGCTTTTGTTAAAAGGGCAATGAATCTGGGGGTTACCTAAAATGCGTCAAATTTATTGGCCATGTGAGCTACTATTAGTGTCTCACGGACGAATCTGCTCTTAGTTTTGAGTATGTTGTATCAGTAAGTCTATTCTTGTGCTAATACCATATCTACTACATTGTCTTATATATTCCACTTCTTACCGTAGAATTGGAATTAGAATTTAAAGAAATGGTATTTTACGAGTATCTTTTAATGGCTGAGTTTAAATGCCATAAGATATCCTATATATGTATTTTAATTTTCAATAATCTGCTATTATTATTTTTTTGTAAATCACTGCGTTTGTGACTTATTTTATTTATTTAGCCCTAATATCCAACTTAGCAACATTTTTCTGGAAGTAACCCTTGAAAAACCGAAGGGCGTCTACAAACAAATTAAAATTAAAATCATATGCGTTAATATGCTGTCGTAAATCGATAAATAAACCTATATAAAATTGTATAGCTAGGTTAATTATAATTTGTACTCTTCACAAAATATTAACAGGGGATCAAAACAAAAAGAATGATAGGTGAATGTATGCATCGCACATGGGAAATATGACATTCATACAAAATTTTGGTAGGAAGAACTGAGGACGCCACTTGGAAAAATATTAAAATTGATCTTAGACCGGTGGGGTTGAAGGATGTCAACTGGACTCATTTGACACAGGACAAAGACCAGCGCAGGACTTTTGTGAGCACAGGTATAAAATTGCATGATCTAAAAAGGACGAGCTTAGCGAGTTACAGGTTATCAAGAAAACGTGTTTGCATAGATTTCATCAATATGTAATATTTAAGCTGTTATGAAGTTTAAAATATTAATCGATTTCTGGTGAAGTATATACCCTTCATTATAGAATATAAAGGAAAGCTATCCCGCTACACACCATGGGGGCGCATGGGGGAGACGAGGTACAGCTTATTCTAGTTCGAGTCACGCCCCGACTGGGGATCACCCCCAACACCCATCGGATAGCAGGCTGTCTGGGCACCGAAGTCAGTCTGGACGAACAGGTTAGAAGAAAAAATATTTGCACCTATTGGGAATAGCACCCTGGTCGTCCAGTCCACAGCCAGACACATTACTGACTTCACAGAATATACCTCCCCGAAAACAATGTTATATCCCAACTACAAGAGGATCTAAACTGTAACAGGGACCCAAAGGTGTTGATAACACATGGCTACTAATAATACTTGGCTACTTGAATACACACAATGGAGTTTATCGCGAGCTTAAGCTAAGCTTATTAATAGTAAAATCTAATGCAAGTCATGTTAATGTTACCCACGTTTTATCAACACACATCACTGTCTGCATGCGGGTTAGACATGCTTTTAACACTGTAATTAATACCTCAGATTTGAATGACGAGGAGGGTGTTAGCCCGTCATCTAGAGTAGACAAACGGCTGAGCATGATGGCACACGAGTATAACAATACCGTTATTACAACAGATGACCACGGCACTCATCTGGCCCACTGAATGAGGCATTTACGATTTGTATCCTGGTCTTCTAAATACGAGAAATTAAAGCTATAAAACTGTTGAGTAGCCTACGTGTTCATAAAGATATGTAGTATATCACTGGGTTCAGAACCTTTCATATATCTCTTTTAAATGAACTAGAAATGAAATATACAGAATTAAGTAGTATAATTACCTGCCTGTAATTAGCCAGAAAGGAGAAAATATTTATGCCCTTCAAAACAAAGAATTTGAATTTAGGGAAATGAATGGAAAAGGAAAGGATGTTTTGTTCTCCTCACGAAATTTTGTTAGTTTAATTAAATTAAGAGGAATAAAGATAGGATGGGTATGATAGGCATAGGAAAACAAGAAATGAAGATACACGTTTGGCCTGGAACCCACTCCGGAGATCAAGGAAACGAAGGGTGGCAATCTTAAAACTGATTGTAGACAACCTATTGTAAAATGGGTTAATCTCTCTTAAGATAGGGTCAAATGGGAGAGAGGAGTTGTGATCAGAAAGATTAATCTTTGATATCTGTAGCGAGAAATTGACCTCTGTAAAAATTAACAAGCCATTTACTGCCAAAGCGATACCCTGAATCGCAAAGCTTTAGTAGAAACAATTTAAATGCCTTAAGTACTCATATACAAAATCTGGGATGGGCTGAGGCAGACACTGAAGAATTAGGATATGAGGTTTTCACGTTGGTGAGTTCGAAGATGGCTGTCTTTTGGGTTGTAGAGTCATGTAGTGTGGTAGAAGTTTACCAACACTTCAGAGGTCCTTGCTGCCTCCATTCCCCTGATAGTGGAGGCAGCAGGGACCTCTGATACGTTGGTAAACTTCTACCAGAGCAGACGGCGCTAAAACCCAGAAGACAGATACGCAAGACGTTTCATGGGATTTTGGTGATAAACTTCGTATAAATGAATCACTTTAAAGATAGGAGTAAGCTATTAAAGTGAAGTAGTTTAGGTTTTGTTATATACTATTTAGAAAAGACACATTAACTGCACAGGGATTTATTTTAGAATGCGTTTTATTCATAAATCTTTAAGACGTATCAGTTTATAAAATATTTCATAGCATACTACATATTTAATATGAATGACGTACAGATTACAAGGTACCATATAGGTACGAGGTGCGATCGGAAAGTTTCAAGACTGTGTCAATAGAGGGCGAACCGGATGTAGTACGAGCTTCTGCCGCTAGGGGGTGCGGCCTACATTCATAGTGAATTAGTGTGCCAGCCGGCATCATCGAATTAGCATTTGTTTCTTAGTTACGGGCGTTTTGGTAGTGCATTACACCGACCCTCCTGCGATTTCGGAATGGCGGATTTTCATGAACAAATCAAATTTTCCCAAAGACTCGCCAAAACGGCTACGGAAACCTATGAAATGCTAAAGCAAGCATTTGGGGAGTCCGCAATGGGTCGTGCACAAACTTTTGTGTGGCATTCACGTTTTAAAAATGGCCGAACCTCTGTCGATGATGACGAGCGTTCTGGACGACCATCTTCGAGCACAACGCCCGAAAATGTTACGAAGATTCGGCAGGCCATTCACGAAAATCGACGTCGTACCATCAACGACTTGTGCGACATTGTTGGGATAGGCTATGGGACCTGTCAGCTGATTCTAAAGGAAGAACTCCACATGCGACGCATCCTGTCTGAGGACCAGAAGCAGAATCGACTTCTCGTTTGCCAGGAGCTCAAAGATCTTGCAAGAACCGACCCCAACTTCCTTTCTAAGCTCCGTGTGACTTCTTCCTCTTCCCAAAGATGAAAATTCATCTAAAGGGAAGGAGATTTGAGACGATAGAAGAGATTCAGGCAGAATCGCAGATGGTGCTTGACAGGCTGACAAAGAAAGATTTCCAGGGATGCTTTCAGGCTTGGCAGCGGCGCTAGGATCGTTGTGTTCACTCCCAGGGGAACTACTTCGAGGGTGATGGATGAATTTAATACCTGAGATAAGTGTACAGGTTTTTATAGGCGCAATCTAGAAACTTTCCGATCGCACCTCGTACATGCAGTTGTTGTATATACTTTCAATTTCAAATTAAATAGCGAATAATTTGTTGTAATCATTTATAAAACTTACTTACTTGATAGTGAACATCTATTTATGTATTTATATTGCGATTTTGTCTAAAACATGTAAGTCTGAAACAAATTTAAATGCACCACACGTCTAAATTCATAGTACACAAATGCCTGTTTGTAAATACGCTGAATCTATATAGTTCTTTAGACACCTTTTAGAAGCGCGCCTCTAAATACAACAACACACACTGTTTCTTCAATAGCTGATTATTATTGAGGTGTTCACAAAATCACGTCATTGGACCCTACCTGAAGTCAGAATTAACATTCATAAATATTTTTGTAAGACCAGTTTTCATACACCAGTAACCCATCCACGAACCTATATTGAAATCTCCAAAGTGGACTATTTCCTTGAGGGTTTTAAAATAAATTTTGAATTTTATTCTACCCCATCATAAGACCTCTGTTGAAGATGGCGATAATATGTTTCTCCGAAACGTTGCTATCTGCCTATAAGTCTACACGGCGTTATAACTCAGAAGGCCAACAAAATATTTTCAACACCGTGAGAACATCAGATCTGACAATCTTTTTCTTTAAATTATTTTCTGACTTGAGCCCTCTTTGCAGAAGAGTCTGTCCAGCTAACAACGGGAAATATTAAATTCAGAGTAAAAATTACGATGTTTCTTATTGCACAAGTTTCCTATGCCAGTTTACTTCATCTCACATAGGTTCAAATATCTTATTTCTTCAGAACTTCTTTTCCAAACCCCCAATGTTCCCTGTAATTCATTCACAGTAAGGCGCAGGGTAGAAAATAACCCAATAAATTCGTCCTCACTGCAAGACATGACAGGTTATTAGCATAGAACTGTGACAGAGCCTGCAAAAACGTCTGATCCATAAGCCCTGACTCAAAGACTGGAAAAATATTTAATACCGGAACGACGGATTTATATTAATGACATTACACGGTTCAAATCAGGGAAAGTATTTATTAATTACTACATGGAAGGAACCACTGTTTTGTTAAAAAACCCAAGCAATATGATACAGGAAATTTAAATTATAAAATCTGCAGATTTCCTGAAAATTTGCCTATGAAATTTCAGCAGTAATTTTAGTTTGACATGACCACGTCAAGTTTCCTATAAGGACAGAGACATACACAGTGTTTGCACGACGTGTATCAAAATAAAAGTATTTCCGTTACAAACAACGGGGAACAGTCACTTTTTCTGATGATTATTCCCCAGACTGAGGAATGCTTGTCTTGTTACACCAGATCGGTATTTTAACTGCATGTTTGGTTCGAAGCGATAGAGATTTAGCTCCCTTTTTATAAAATAGTATGGGAAAATGTATAAATGGTGGTGAAACCTCGTTTACAGATGCTGTAAGGACCATATTTACATTGATTTTGTGACGAAACACACAATGTTGTTTGTTAAATCTAACTGTGACAAAAACTTTACATCTACTCTCCTTTTTCTCTCCAAAGTACGACAGTACGTTTTGATAATTAAATTTAGTAAATGGTGTTTGATGAAGATCATCAGTAACACGAATTCCGTTCACAGTTCTTTCCACACATCGCTGACAGGTGTTATATATAGGCTAACAAACCATGCTGGTGAAGGCTTTCATTTAGTTTCTTATTGCTAAAACCGCAATTAAAATTAAACTACCGAACAAGAAATAATGCTGTTTTATCTCCAATTACAATTTAGAAACATGATTTGCAGCAGATGTTAAAATGTGTATGGATATTTAAATAGTATCTTTTGTCTGACTAGGCGCAGCAAATAACTGTTTGCCATAGACAGGAATCACTGTATACGACTGTCAATGCAAGTAAGAAACAACCAAAGAACTGGGTATGATATTCTCAGTGTACACATATAGGCCTTTTCTTAGTGTTGTTAACTCTAATTTTCCTCATAACTCGTATGAATCAGATAATCGACACCTAAACTGATAAAATGTTATTATTGTTCCAGGGTGTCTAATGACACTAAAAATTACCGTCTGCCTTTACACTTTCCATGAGCAAGAATATTGTCCTCTATTTGCATGTAGACCCTACGCATTTATAATAACTTTGGCTAGATAATCCTAAATCCTAAACACATTACACCGAAATTACAAAAATCACTTTATATAAATATATGGTACTTTTTTATGATATATCTAGATAATGGTACGTAAAATGTTAATTAATGTGGTACTACTATGGTTTCTACTTTATCTACTTTAAATTCCAGAACACTTTATTCCAGACGACGACATCTCGATGCTTTATTTCTTGTTAATGTCTTTAAGGGCAAAATAAATTGCCATTCCATCATGGACACTGTTGGTTTACGTGTGCCGGCGAGGCAAATAATACTTTAAGTGTGAGCAGTGCACTAAGACATAGTCCTTCAGCCAGGTGCGTCATCGCTGCAAATGACGTATGTAAATCTTTGGACGTATTTAGTATAAACATTTTCTCCTTTGAGGGCGTGTTCTCAATAAGGGAAATGATCTAGATAGGTTGTCTTGATAGATGATCTAGCTTCGTTACTAGTTTCTTGTATTTCTTTAACGTTTTACATTTATATTAGTGTTCCCTAGGTGGATTATTTGCTTTTATTTATATTTCTTTATTTATTTCTCTTTGTGTATAATATTGTTTCTATTTTGGGCTTGCCTGTATTTGGCTGTTATATTTAATACTGTACATGTCTGTGTTTAGTTAATTTGTTTGTGAAATATTTTTTATTATTAATTTATTATTATTGTATGTATTATCAGTGTTTGCCTGTTATTGGCTTCTTGCTGTTGGAAAACACTTAAACAAATGAATTAAATTGAGTTATTGAACACAGGTGCTTCGAGCATTTAAAGAATGTAGTAGTTTTAAAGTAAGTTTAGGACCTGAAAATGATTAGATGTATTCTGAATAATCTGGTAGACTCTAGAATTACCAATAATTTTATGTGTTAACGTTCTTAATAAGCACTGTCTTAGTAACACACTTCCCAATTACATTTTTTTAGAATACGTCATTAAGAAACGTTTGAAGATAGCAATACAGAGAAACATAGATATCCGGGTTTAATCTTCACTAACAAAACAGATATGATAACACTAAAAATATTGATTTATAAAAATAATGAGCAATGTTGGCACCAAATATATAATTATTGAAATAACACGTTCACTGTATTCTCTATTTTTTCAGTGCATAAATATATATGATATAAATATGAAAAAATATAAATATATGATATAAATGGCATCTGATTTTTTTGTTTTGTTGTTTTAATAATTTAACTACATTTGGCTTCAAAATAACACAACTAACATCAATGTGAACATTTCTAGATACATCGTCTGTAGACTGAATCACTGTGGAATTTAACTCAAAACATACAATCTCAGACTTTCAGACCCTGATGTCTCATTAATTAAGAAATGTGGCACAAATTCAGCCACAGCAAATTAGACAGGAAAATGCATTCTAACTAAATTCGGTTATCTTAATGTTTTCTTTACTTGTATTACATATGTACATTGCAGCAATAGAACACCCATATGTTATTGTAACAACTTTTTTATCCATATATCGTGTATCGCGTCTCTTAGGTGCAGGACAACAATAATTTATGTACAAAACGTCCTGTTTCGCGAACCGAAACCAACACAGAAGACGTACAAATCAAGGTTCTACTTGAATGTTATTGCTTGGGCAACATTCCAGCGATGTAATATGTCACAGTAGTATTGGAAGGCAAAATGGCAAACTTTCTTCGAAGGAGAGACAAAGACAGAAAAGCCAAGTAGAAAGAAGAATTATATTATCGGATGGGGGAAGTAAAGGGGCGAAAGAATGGATTGAAGTGGTTTTGTCACGTTGATGATCATTCTTACTAATGCACATTTCCGCGCCAATTTCTCTTCTCAAAGAAGTAGCGGTGGTAAAGGAGAAGAGAACAAGACGAAGAAGAATTGATGCAAGAAGAAACATGGCTCGCGATTTGTACTCCGGAGGAACCATTATTCGTCAGTAATCTGGCCTCGGCACGCGTGGAGGCGCTTTCCTCGCCTGCTTGCATCAGCTAGGCATCAGATGTACCCGAGGAAATTAAGCTAAAACTTCATCATACCTCGTGCACCCAACACTGTGACTTCAAAACGAATCCCATGCACAGTAAATTCAGATAAAATTTCTTGTATCTAGTAACAATGACAGGTTGTACCTCTTTCGTGCAGGATACCAGCTTTCAGCTAGCTTAACACAGACTGTCGTGACTAAAATTTTACATGATGAGAAAAGATTTTCGTGAAATTTGGTTCGGATACGCCATTTGAGACTCCATGAACGATAACAAGCAGCACGCACCAGTACTATTCAATGTAGTCCTGAAATTTGTTATGGTGACGGATATACAGAAAAATATGCCCTCTTTTATGTTACCTTTTTTTTCTGAAAAATGTAAAATATTAAAATAACGGAATATTATAGATTGACGACTGACTACGTTACAACTTAAAACTAATTTTAATTTTTGACCATGGTATAGGGCTATAACGATGAGTATTACTGGATTTCTGAACTCCGTCTATCGTATAGTAGCAGGCCATTCACGAAGATTGACGTCGTACCATCAACGACTTGTGCGACATTGTTGGGATAGGCTATGGGACCTGTCAGCTGATTCTAAAGGAAGAACTCCACATGCGACGCATCATGACAACGCGCCAGCGCACACCGCCCTCAAAGTTCGGCAGTTTTTGGCCTCAAACACCATGGCCGTCATCCCGCACCCTCCTTAGCTCCGTGTGTCTTCTTCCTCTTCCCAAAGATGAAAATTCAGCTAAAGGGAAGGAGATTTGAGACCATAGAAGAGATTCAGGCAGAATCGCAGATGGTGCTTGACAGGCTGACAAAGAAAGATTTCCAGGTATGCTTCCAGGGGAACAACTTCGAGGGTGATGGATGAATTTAATACCTGAGATAAGTGTACTTTTTAAATATATATATAGAGAGAGAGAGAGGGAGAGAGGGGCGCAGTCTGGAAACATTCCGATCGCACCTCGTATTCCAAAGAGAATACAAAACTACGGAAAATGGTTCTGTTTCCATCCACTGATGAAACGGTAGGGAGCACCTACTTAGTTGGGTCCGTTAGAAAGAACTACACCAGTCACTGTTTTTGTACGGAATACTAGATCGTAGAAACCCTATGATTAATTTAAATTTGAAGTTTATATGGTGGCATGTTGCAAATGAGTTCACGAGTACAAATTCAACTCCACTTTTTTAAAATAAGTCTTAATTTTAATTTATGCACATGCATATTACATGGGCGGATCACAGAGGCTATGTGGTTTAATGCGTGTATGGTCATGGACCGCTCAAACATCGGGATCGAGGGTTCGAATCTCACTCGAGACATGGATGTGTGTCCGCCTCCTTCTTCGTTGTTCTGTTCTGTGCAGGCAGAGGCCATATGACGGGTCGACCCCTGCGTCCAAGGAATCCTGTCAAATGTCGAAAAGGATTCATAATTACAGAAGTTAATTCTGAATTCGAACAGACCACAAGAACTAATCCGTCCAAGGTGAATAAGAGGAAAGGATAAAATGAACTGTCAGTGTGTTTGTCTCTTATTTTAACAGATTCACTGTGTGCATTGGTACTAGGGAGACACATTTAGCACTTGTTTTATTCCATGTATGAATTATGCACGCATCAACTATGGTGATATTTCCTATATACCTGTTCACTGTTTCGGTCTGTCTCGTCACTAATCTGGTCTCCTGGGCGACAGGCGAAAATAGTCTTTGCGTGTAGTATACATCGCAAATATTTTATGCCTTTGTGTTTTACTGATCCCATAATACACTTCGACCGCGTGTATATGAGCTAATTGAATGGGAAAGGTAATATCGAACTGCAGTATATATGACTGTAATTTAACATTCGTCAGCCCGATTTTTTAACATCGGAAAAACGTATGCATATTAAAAACCATCATCATACAAAATATGGCTCATTATATTTCCTGAATGGGAAATTATGGTCAAAATTGAATATGGACATCAGTCTAGACCAGCGTTTGTCAACCTATGGTACGCGTATCACTGGTGGTACGCGAGCCAGTGTTGAGTGGTCCGCGAACTAAATAAAAAAATCAAAAGATAATATTAACATAAAAAAGTTTTTCCCTGGATGCATTTGGTTAGTGGTACATTTAATGTGTTAAATTAGAATTAGTGGTACTCCAGCGAAAAAGGTTGAGAACCTCTGGTTTAGACATTACCAATGCTTGAACAGAGACAGGATGAGAGATTCATTTCATTCTCTCTCTTCTACCCCCCCCCCACACACACACACACAATCCCCCTTTATGTGCGCTACGCATCTCGCTAATTTTTTGGTCATCATCGCATGTCACTTGCCGAAGTTACGCTACCTTCTCTGTGATTTCAGAGATTTACGTACAGAGCATGTACTTGTTTAATCACTGCTTCTGGGGTCGATTTTATCCAGCTTTTATAACTCACCACATTCGGAAGTCGACACAGCGTTCGTTCGGAGGTTCCAGTATTTTGGTGCTTGTCCAAAGGTCATAAGATGTGGGATATTTGTCTCTTTTACTATAGATAACATTACCAGAACTTACCATTCATCTGTAATGACATCAGCTGCCCTTATCAATGTTATTATTTTCGTTTATCTAAACGTCATTTTATAAACACTACCAGACTAAAAAACGAGACCGTAGACTTCCTAAAATGCGTATTTTGTTAGTCGTGAAAATAAAAGCTGCATGTAAATTTGGACAGGTACGAACCAAAATAAAATTCTTTCGGTGATGTTTGGTGTAGATCCCAAATACGAAGTTTAATTAAAATCAATTCAGTGGCTTCAGATGTGGAACATACAGGTAGGCGGACAGACTGACATTTAAATAAGTGAGAAAGAAACACGAACTGTACACTTTCGAGTTGCCAAGATCTGTTCTTGCTTGAAAACGAAACTGTATTTTTCAAATCCCGGCATCTGTTGTTCTTATTATTATTGTTATTTTGTGCTACACCTGTAATTGGCTATATTGTTATTAAAGCAGCGTATTAATAATAAAGAAATTAATTAAAATAACGTTTATTTTAAACAAAAACAGTATTATGCATAACTTGTAGCCTAGACTTTGTGTTCCGACATTGAAAGAGGAGTGTTGGTTGCTTTCATCGAGAGGGATAGGGTATTTAGTTTAATTTCAGCATATTTCCGCATTTCGGCTCCAAAATTGGAATTTAATTAGTAATATCGGAAATAGTTCTGATATGGTATTAGACACTACCTGTTTTGCAAATTTCATATATAAATAATTCACGTTAGTCCGCTACTAGTGGTGGGCTAGCTTGTAAAATATGACATACGTTGTAAGACGTAATAAGTTAAACACGTTTCCAGTATTTCGAGATAAGAGTTGTAATCGTAAAGACGATTACAACTCTTATCTCGAAATACGAATAATGTATTTGAACTTTTAAAGCACCTGATTGCATACAGGTTTACTTTGTGAGAAAGGAGAATATCAGTGTTATTATTCTTACCTGTTACGTTATCAGCCAAAAGGAAAATGTGTAACTTTCATATAATTTTGTAGTACATCCTCAATATTTCAATGCTTGGTGATTGGTCTACTTTTCAATTCCAAAAAAATGGGCAAGTGGTATACACAGGAGAAATTTGAAGATTTCAGATGAGTCTTCTTCATACGAAATTGAAGAGAATTGTTTTTAAATATTAAAGTTTCGAGGATCCTCCGTCTTGGTAAATTGGCCTTTAGTTCGCTCAAAAAAATTGCCCTTTCATTTCCATTTGATGAATAGTCTGCCTGTCTATATTTCGTAGTGGCGTGACGGAAGCGTTGTTTTAAGCATCAATTTTTAGAGCCTAGTAATTTGTATGTATCATGGGATAACAGCAGCAAATGGAATATTTCATTCTATTGCAACAAAATTTAACCCATTACCACTGAACTATAACACATTACTTTCCAATATTACATGAAAATATAAATTCAAATTTGTGACTTCGCCTCAAAGTAGGGTCGAAAATGTTATTTTAAAAATTTGAAAACGAAGAAGTGGGTCCTCCAAGGATAACTTATACAAGGGTGGAAAATATGTAGCGAGGAAACGCGTAGCGTCACAAAAGACCTTTTAAATTGTCGAAGGCGGTAATGAAATCCGAAATGATGAGCGAAACAATTATATTTGAGGTAATAAAGAATTGAATTGAATAATTGTAATCGTAAATACGAAATAACTGCCTAAGAAATACAAAATAATCATTGTAATAGTTAGTAAATGCCAACTCGAGGAAATAATTAGCAAACATACGACTACAACGCTCATTTTTAGCATTATCTTAAGAAACAAAATTGGATTTTTTTTATTCTTTACTACATGAGCATTCTTAGACACAATGCAAAAAACTGTAATGGCTGATACAAGTATCCTACTTGAAATTGGACAATTTTTGCCTTGAGAAGAGCTTGGATCAAAGTCATGAAATACATATTATTATATGGAAATATAATTTGAAAATATCTGGAGCAAAGACCAAAACAGACAAAATATTTTCGGTGCTAAACCAACATGGGAGAAGGATGATTATTAATAACACGACTGAACAGGTATCAAGTTTTCTTATGTAACATGCAAACTGTAATCTGTAATATCAAGAGTATAATTTTTTTCTTTCAGGTCAAGATACGTTTGTGTGTGGCTGTAAATCACATAAATCAGGGAATAAAGTAAGATTTATTAAAATGTACAAAGAAATGGTCTCTTCAGTCATCGTATATAACAGTTAAAATTCGACTCATAACAGAACTGAAACGCTTGTTGCAATTAGCAACAATGAAGATATTCGTAAAGAACTTAAGATATTTATTCTAACCACAACACCATGCATATCGAAGAAATAATGCCCACAGCAGCTTCTAAAAATGAAAGACGACCTCATACCAAAGCATGCAGTGCAGTATAAGCGTAGGGACAATGAGATATGAATCGCCCGAGACGGAAGAGAGTAAGTAAGAAGCATTTGGCTTTTGCTACGTAGCTGAACAGGAAAACAACAGCAGCTCAGATAACTACTTATTATGTGACCCGTGTTCCAAAGTCACGAAGCACACGCTATTTGGCAAAGACAGTTTGCCACACAATTGTATATATGCTGTAATCCGCAAAAAACTGAAACATAAATTCCTCTCCTTTCATACACGAACGAGCAATGTGGTATGAGTTTATACGAACGTATATTTCTTTTTAAATATCTGCTAAACAGTTTACCACATAGCAGGATGAGCACTACGCAGTGGAACAAATACTTTCTTTTCAGACAAGATAAAACTACCTTTGCTTATGTTTAGCACAAAGAAACAAATAACATTCTGCCTAATTAGAAATGTAGACTGTTGAATGTAGGATTCGTGACTCAGAGAAATTTGAGTTTGACAGAAAATGGATTTATATTTGGCAAGTACGTTTCAGAATTTAATCCACCTCAAAACATTCAGTGTTAATCTCAATATTAAATTTTACAGAAAACATTAAGAAAGTTTTAGAAATGAAACAAGTAGAAGGGCAGACACCTAAAATCTCGCCGATGTTCATTAATTTAATTAATTTTAATGAAATACGAAACATGAGGTGTGGTTATTTGAACTTCGTTAACACGAATTAGTTCTTATAATTTAAAATATTGTTTGGTCATGTATATTATAAGCACAAAAATTGTTGGCCCTTCTCTGGCCAAACTTTAACTGCTTGGCTCCCAGCCTTTAGGCATATAATCGTCTACTCGGGATATCCCAATCGTATACGTCGCTTGTTATTACAATATGGAGCGGACCTCTCTTCTAGTAAAGACGTTTGCCGCCACGAGACAAAATGCACTGTCTGAATTAATAAAAGTTATGGAATCCTAACGTCTTTAAATTGTCAGACACGTTATGAATGTCTGCGTAAAGATCCTTATCTCACAATTCAGTACGCCGGGTGAGATTTTTGGTTTTCCGGCGACGAGTATGCAGATAGCTGTGCTCTTGGTTGATACCCCGTGTAATTTTGTATTAGTTTGACGACGTTTAAGAAGTACTTGTTGCCACCATCATCAGGGCAACTCATCACCTCTGAAACGTTGATAAACTTCTACTAAACTATATGGCGCAACAATCCAGAAAGCAGCTGCCTTTATTCAAATTCGTGAATATGTATAAATTATATATTTAGACTTACTTTCGTGTTCAGAAGTTATTAACTAGCAATATTCATAACAAAAACTCGACTGAACGTTTTGAACCTTAGCAGGCAGCTAGAATGGTCCATATTTAAAATCTCAATCTAGAGACCGCTATTATGACGGAGGTTCTCGTGATTTTACTCTGATATTCCAAGCAAATATTTGTACAGTATTGTAAGACAAGTTACGTCGGTTTCCTTCCATATCATTTCCAATTCACATTTCACACATCATCATTACATCGTCCGGCGCTACGTAACATGTGAAAATGACAGTGTCATTGCAGAAATCAAGACTCAGTTGTCAATCTAAAAATCCATAAGCGAATACGGTCGACATATTATATGATTTTGTCTTAAGAAAAGTCACACGAATGTGGTTCAGAACAAATTATAATTTTCCTGTAGTGGGAGTATTAGAATGACAATCAAGAACTTGAAGTGGGACTTACAGTCCATTCCCGAAACGTCGTCAAATATGTCTCAGAAAATGGACAATGTCCAGCATAGTTCGTACAGTATATATACTGCATTGGCCGAAGGTTATGAACGGTAAAGAATGCAAAAGTTGGGGTCACATGTACCTTGGATAAAGTAAAGTAAAGTTTGTCCCACTGTACGCCATGTAGGCGTTTGGGGTGAGTGGAGGTATAGCTCCTCTCTTCCTTGACCTCGGCACTAGATGAAGGTGAGTGGTCAACATCACGCCCCGGCCGGCTTTACCCCCGGCAAATGACCCCGGTACCCATTGTAGAGGAGGCTGGGTGGGCCCCAGAGCCGGTCTGGACGCAGAGGCTAGAGGAAAAATCCTCTGCCCCCGTCGGGGATCGAACCCCGGTCGTCCAGCCCGTAGCTAGTCACTATACTGACTGAGCTATTCATGTACCTTGGGTACCTCAGTATATTTAATGACAGAATTGCGGAAAAGATAGGAAATGGTATGTCCGAACTCAAGGACAACATTTGCGCCCGAGACCTCCCGAATACAAAGCAGTGCCAAATACTACACCATGACGTTCTGATGCAAAGTCGTGACCGTCACTTTAATTGCAGTTTTTTTCTTTTCAAACCAAAAAAAGATTTACCACGTATCTTTATGTTCTTCTGTTAAAGTACAGAATCTACCAATCGACAAGACGTGATGCAACGTCAGTTTAGGGACCTTTGTTTCACGCAGAGTGCCTTATACAGAAACTTCCACGATTCTAAATTTACGTTCTGTCCTGCCCTGTAACTATATGGTTAGTTTGGAACCGAACAAGTGTTCTTTGTGTCATTACAAAATCTATCTCGATCTGTTGCATGTTAACTGCCATTGTAAAGTAACGCATAACTAAACCGCCTATAATGACCTATAACATCCCTTATCAAGACTCATTAAGAAAATGACATGTAGGAGTACCTGATATGTGCCTTACAGTACATGCAATTGTGGGAAAGAATTGTGAAACAAAGCACGAAATCATAGTCTCGTTTTAGAGAGTAATTGTCCTTTACGGCCCCTTCAACATGAGTCATGATAATGGGGTTGAATAATTTACAGTTGAATAACATACTGTATGTAACTAACACGGCCTTTATTTCCGGCGACAGTTTTCTGTAATAAGGTCTACAAGGGCTACTACATGGAATACTGGAAGACCTGAAATAGGGATGTAAATTATTTTACAAAGGAAAAGTGCCTAAAAATACAGATGGTAATGTACAAAAACACTAAATAACAATCATATTAATATTAAAAAAGAAATAAAATAATGTTCAAAGTTTTCTACTTGTCGCAGTATAAAAATTCGAAATTTTAATTCATAGTATTTTTCGTTTGAGACTAAGTAATTTATTACGAAAATGACAAAAAATATAATAAGTTAGGCCTATAGTCAATCAAGATCGTAAAGCACGTGAGTTATGAACTGGAAATTTTCCTTTACTGCACTTCTCTCCACCCACAACTTCAGATAAGAAGAATGTAGAGTTGCAAGTCATGAAATGGATACGCAACTAAGGAGGCCTTTTAATTACTAACAATTAGTGAGAGATGATTAACGTCAGGGTTTTGAACAGACGAATTGCACATGTTTGTACCGACACTTATTCTGACATTTTAGAAAGTGTCTGAGACATTAAATTTATAAGAGTGAACAAAATAGAATTTTAAAGTAAATTTATATTTTCTTAGACAACACACCTATGATACCTTGCAAGTGGCATGAATTATTAAACTGTTATTATACGAAAATGAAAGTTAAATTATTATAGGCCTACTCTGGACAATCCAGAAAACTAATTTTGTGGCGTAACACGTACAACAGAACTCTAAGTAGATATGGAATTTACATATTACGCTATGTTTCTTCATAATGTAAATATTTATGTTATTTAGATTATGCACAAACACAGTGATTTACTTACTAAGGCAGACAGTTCAGTAACGTTTGATGAAGCATGGAAGTAGCTCCAACATGTTTTAAGTTTTATTTCAACGTGTCATGAACTTTAGAAGGTTCATTGAAGCTAATTCATCTTTAGATTACTGTTCCTGCTATTTTTATCACACTTATAATAAAATTAAATACAGAAAGTGTGAAAATTGTTTCCACAAAATTATTATGTTATTTACTTCTCTCGCCCGGAAATATAATTATATTTACGTAATTTCCCTTTTATACAATCACAACTGAATGAGTTTAGTCACATTCTTCTCGTTAGGAAGACAGTGATACATATAATTTTTACCAAGTACAAGCAAAGATGGTCAGATATCTCATTTGCATCGTAATTATGTTAAAGTAAGCTATTACTTGAACTTGAGGCAGTTCTCAACGCATCTTGCTATGCCAACTTGTAATCATGCTCATAACTCAAATAAATGAATAAAATTAACCAGGATTTTTCTACAGCTGAAACATAATTTAATATTACTGTGCTTACCTCTAGATGTCAGTCGTTCAAACTACACATTAGGAACATAATTTTTTAATTCCTATTATGGACAACGTATCAAAACACCGGTAATTCAATACTGGTCATTATTTGACAATAAAATTATTGTGCGGTCAGGACATATTCTCTTTGAACCCCTGCTTCAAACTCTTCGAAGTAAAATAATTTTGTTAAAGTGTATTAAAGCGTTGTTAGAAGATTATACAAATTCCTTAAAGCCGGTTAATTGGCAACGCTTGTATTCACATACAGGCCTCCGAGGTTCAGCGAAACGCAAAGAAAAATTTAAATTAGAAACATCTGACCCAGGTGAAAGAAAATCAGTTCCCATTCTGGCTAGTCGCTGTCATTTGTATTGGCATTTTGGTTGTCGCAATGATTGCATGATTGGACAAAGGCCATTGCTACTGAGAAAGGTATTTCATGCTTGATCAGTCTCTCTGTAAACAGCGTAACAGTAGGCGAGTGACAGAGAAAGAAAGAACATTAGACTTGGACATACAGGAATGTTTCAAAATCACTGGAACGTGAAGAGTCGGTGTTGGCAGGCAGCAGGGTAAAATTATATAAAAAATCAATTAAGACATGTTTTGTGTCGGACTGGAAGTTGCTCGTGTATTGCCGGACGTGTCGTGAGTCAGGTATATTTAGATTTCTTATGCGATGTGTGTCACCTTTTGTTTTTATTGGTATTATTCATTGTAGTCAGGTCGTATTCCTACAGAAAATGCATTACGTCAGTGTTCCACAAAGCAGTGTTCACACCGAAGCAACTAGCAACAATTAACAATTTTTCTTCTAGCCTCTGCGTCCAGACCGGCTCTGGGGCCCACCCAGCCTCCTCTACAATGGGTACCGGGGTTCTTTGCCGGGGGTAAAGCCGGCCGGGGCGTGATGCTGACCACTCACCCCCATCTAGTGCCGAGGTCAAGGAAGGGAGGAGCTATACCCCCTCTCACCCTAAACGCCTACATGGCGTATAGTGGGACAAAGTTTACTTTACTTTACAGTATGAAGTACACTTATCTCTAGGTGACAGGCGATATTTGTCGAAGGGAACGTTTCTGCCACATCGCTTATCACTGTGGAAAGTGAGTAGAGTGTTATTTTTAGTGTATTATGCCATAAATCGTCTTGTATGCAACGCATCGCAGTACATGGAATGTAAGACTGTTGAAGTGCAACGACATTTTAAGTCCCAGAAATTATAGAATTTGTTGTATGCAACGACTAATTAATTCGACATTTTTAAAAAATAGCCCTTTTAACGGAGGCCGGAAGTACCTCTGAAACGATGGTAAACTTCTACCAGACTACACAGATTTACAATTTAGACGAGCGCTGAGTTCGCCCTCATCGCCATGAGAGTCTCAAATCCAACTTAGCGATTTAATTGATTTATTTTTTGCATACAAGCGATATGACATTGCTTATCGAACATTGCTGCTAGTTGCTACAATGTGAAATCTGCCTAAAGAAATTTCGGATGTATTGTTACTTTTAAATGAATGCATTTACTTAAAGGATGTATGCAAAAGAAGAGGATAGTTCATAGGTAATAATTAGTACATAACAAACTTAATTACGCCACCATATCCATTTCATTTAAGCCTATTTTAAAACGTGCACGCTTACGAGACTCAATAATGTAAGCATCAGATTTATAATTCTAAATAATTATTATTCTAAAATGAAAGCAAATCGATTACTTTCGTTTTAAATAACGCAAAATACACGTGAGGTACGTGGCGTTCCCGAGGTTGCACTTCTCAGCATTAATTCTGATACAATGCTAACTTGCATATTTCACACTTTACTATAAAAATTCAAATTTAGAAATACCACTGTGAATACAAAGTTTTATATAGACCTGCAATTTTACTTATTCATTTAATCAACCGTAAATTAATGCTTACATTTTCAACCAAAATAAAGTCACTTGGTATTTAACAGTTATTATATCAAAAAATTAATTTTAAATAAATGTGTAGTACGTATATAAATTATGTGCTTCTGACAAAGTTGTAAAATTTGTAAAAACTTTCCAACTAAGTATGCAACCATAGGAATTAATATGATTCGCGTGTTATCAGGGAGGTCACGTAGAGAGGGCATGATGACTCTAAACATTCCTTTAAAGCAGTCTAACTTCTAAATACGCCAGGATTTTCTCTAAAAACGTGGCTGTAAAATTACCTACACGAGCATGAAAAGGTAAATTTTAAAGTAAACATTAAAAGCGCATGTGGATTCGTGTTCGCTTATACGAAATACAACTTCAGTTCAGTCGACTTTAGACCCTCCAATAAATTAAATTAGTCTGATTTTAAAAGTATTAACTTGGCGAGGGGGGGGGGGGGGGGGCATAAATTGAGTTATACCACTATTGCATTTTTGTTTCCTCGATGGTGGTATGCCCAAAACCTTGTTGATGACGTGTTCATATTCGCAAACAGTAGTTGCAGATGAGCTGACATTTAACCATATAATCGGTCGATCAACCATCAGCAAACAACCGAGTTTTCTGATTTTCCCGGAATTAAGTTGGTACAGAAATTATTATTGAATTAATAAAGATAACATAAATTACGTCATGTCATTGTTGTTTCTATCTTAATGAATCATTTTCTTGTAATAAATTGAAAAGGAACGAACGTTCTTCGTCCAGAGGCCACTGGGTTAGTTACAAACATACATGCTACTAAATACTTAGTAATAGTTGTCACAACTAATAAAAATGAGTTTAATTTATCCTTGTTCTCTATCTAAAGATGCTAACCAAAAATATTTTATTTGGAGAAATGGTAATGTATCAACTATTATCTGATATACTGATGCTTTAGGCATTGTCTGTAGAGGTCTTAATTCTTTTAACACGATGTTTCAGACACTGGATCTGTTTCTACCATTAGGTTTCAATAGGGGAGGAGCTTCTTACTCCGTTTTATCATTTTGAAAAAGTTAATAGTCTCGATCCCTGGGTCAGAAGCCTTTAAACTCATCACAATTTTGGCTTACGAAAGAGATATCGTTGGTTATATCCAATAGCAGGAATGCAGAAACCTTCAATTTCGGCGAAAGGTTACAAAAGTGTACATTCTTTGATTGTTTCACACTTGTACTTGTTCAGTTTTCCTTTACAATATATTAGAAGAGACAAGAATTACAACTATGAATACGAGGTGCGATCGGAAAGTTTCAAGACTGTGTCAATAGCGGGCGAACCGGATGTAGTACGAGCTTCTGACTTTAGGGGGTGCGGCCTACATTCATACTTAATCAGTGTGCCAGCCGGCATCATCGAATTAGCATTCGTTTCTTAGTTACGGGCGTTTTGGTAGTGCATTACACCGACCCCCCTGCGATTTCGGAATGGCGTGTGCATCAAATTTTGCCAAAAACTCGCCAAAATGGCTACGGAAACCTATGAAATGCTAAAGCAAGCATTTGGGGAGTCCGCAATGGGTCGTGCACAAACTTTTGTGTGGCATTCACGTTTTAAAAATGGCCGAACCTCTGTCGATGACAACAACGCCCGAAAATGTTACGAAAATTCGGCAGGCTATTCACGAAGATCGACGTCGTACCATCAACGACTTGTGCGACATTGTTGGGATAGGCTATGGGACCTGTCAGCTGATTTTAAAGGAAGAACTCCACATGCGACGCATCATGACAACGCGCCAGCGCACACCGCCCTCAAAGTTCGTCAGTTTTTGGCCTCAAACACCATGGCCGTCATCCCGCACCCTCCTTATTCGCCGGTTTTAGCTCCGTGTGACTTCTTCTTCCCAAAGATGAAAATTCAGCTAAAGGGAAGGATATTTGAGACGATAGAAGAGATTCAGGCAGAATCGCAGATGGTGCTTGACAGGCTGACAAAGAAAGCTTTCCAGGGATGCTTCCAGGCTTGGCAGCGGCGCTGGGATCGTTGTGTTCACTCCCAGGGGAACTACTTCGAGGGTGATGGATGAAATTAATACCTGAGATAAGTGTACGGGTTTTTATAGGCGCAGTCTAGAAACTTTCTGATCGCACCTCGTATGTCAATTCAAAGTAATGAACATTAATAAAAACTAATTGTATTTATTAAAATTATAACAAAAACATGCAACGTAGACTATATTTAACACACGTGTTATTTGGTATGCGAATCTAACTTTCTTACTGAAGCAATCTAATTTTTATAAATGTTAGATATCATAAGACTGTCAACTCCTCAATCAAATGACCGACTTTTCAAACACAACATAAAAATTAAGCCAATGCAGAAATTAGATAAAGCTAAGATCAAAACAGACAGTTGTTTCAACAACATTTATTACGAGTTATATTTACTGTCATCGTGAAATAAACGCCATGGGACTTATCTCAAACTGTGAGGCGGGATTTCGTCTAAATACCCGTAATTGGTTTGCTGCACTAGATCGGTCCGTGAAATTGAAATTCTATCGTCTTTCATCGGCTTCCTCTTTCGTTGAGTCATTCAGTCTATTCCCTTATCTCCGTTTCCAAATCTGATTTCCAAGCAATTCGATTGTTCTGTGAAACAGAATTTCTACAGCTTGTCGCAAAGAGTTAAGGATGAGATCTGATGTTTCTAAACGTTTTCGGGTCTTTATAAGGAAACAGATATGAACACACAACACATTTGGAAACACAGCTGATTGCCATGACATGAGAAAAGACTTGTTTTGCAGGCAATTTTTTTGTTTAATTTTGTCAGAACGTGAAGACCACCCAAAGTTCAGCTTCGTCAGCAAAGTAGTGTATGTCCATTAAAAAACATAAAGAGAAGCACTCATTTGTGAAATACAATACTTTTATTTTCCGTCGTTACACAAGCTTGTTGTTAAAAATCATATAAAATTTCACATAAAATTGTTACATTTTAAAATTGACGACATGTTTCGATATACAATTCTATCATCGTCAGGTCTATCAAAATTAAAATTAAAATCTGGGATAAAATTGTTACATTTTAAAATTGACGACATGTTTCGATATACAATTCTATCATCGTCAGGTCTATCAAAATTAAAATTAGACAAAATTCATTTGTGAAAGTTTCACGAACGTAAAATATACGATAAAATCAGCCTAACACTTTTTCTTCGTTTGAAATGTTAAATACTTCCTGTTAACGTCACCGCAAGAAATACTGAATTGAATTATTAGTTTCAGCTACCGTTCTGGCGAACATAAATGTGTTAGCAAGTAACTGCTGCTTTCCCTTGTTCTTGGGAGACATGATTTCATATCCCTGCACGAGCTAGAATGTTCACCCTGGGGGTTCTGTTAGTTTTATGTTCCGCGTATGTCAGCGATTTCAAAGGTGTCTCTTAAAATGCTTCATTTTAAATTAACGTAACGTTTGAGTCTCAAAATATAGTTTACTTGAAACATAATGACTTTCATTTACAAGTAATTTTGTAACTATAATCTTAGTAATAAAATCAAATGTTGGTAACAAAAACAGAAAACTGGTGGAACTACCCATCGGCACAGGTAATAAAACATTAGCATGGTAATTTAATCTAGCTTAACTAAGACTGAGAACTTTGACTTATCTTCGAGTGGTTTCAAAAAACTATTGTCCTAATGCAGAACCTTGAAACTAAATCATTGCATGATATTTATTACTTGAATTTATGTTCTAATAAAAGCTTAATAAATCCACTTGGATTTTTGTTTTTAAAAAAGTAATTTTGACGACCGACAGAAACACAAGGCAATTTATGTGTTAATTTAATTTTTAAAACGGCCATTCGTCAAACAAACCTTCTTTATAATTGGCGATGTGTGTAGGAATGAATATGTGCTTGTCTGCCTTCTAAACTAAATTACAAATTGGCAAGAGTTATTTCCTTAATAATGTTTCCAAAACTTCATGTCAGAGCTGCTTCGTCAAACTGAAACTAATTAAATATCTACTTATGACGTTCAACAAATCTAATACAAACAGTTATGCTGTGCCTGTAGGAGGGTGCTAACCGATCACCAACACCGACATAATGTTTTGCTTTATAATAAATAAACTCCGTATAATTAATAACTACAGTGTCCGAAGAATATACCAAACAGGAACGGTAAGAAGACAGAACGCAAACTTATGGCCAGGTTATGCTATGATTTCTGAAGTATGAATGCATTCTGTCATAATTTCTAACGGAAGATTTAACATCCGGGGAACGAAGACCATCGGAAACCGCGCATATTGCGGCCTGCGTGTTCAGTTATCTACTTATAATTAATTAATGATTGTGACTGATTCTTGATAAGCTAACAGTCGATCAGCATGTAAAACAGATTCGACGATTATTACGATAAATAATTTTATAAAAATTTGCACTTTACCAAAACAATGTCGCAAATGCGCGCACTGTATTATGTTTATGGGGCCTTTGCCTGACTTTGACTTCTGTCAGATGAAATACTGGCAGAGCTTGGTAAAGTTGACACAGAAGATAATGAGTAATGGCGTCTCGCGGAGGAGTAATTACCACCTCATGAGTTTGATCATCCGTCATGCTGGCATTACAGAGTGTAGGAAATTAAAAAAGCACAAATTTCAACGAATCTCTAACGGCATAACCTACGTACCATTTTCATGAGAAACCGTTGATCCATTCTGGAGATCTTATTCTTACAGACGGACGAAACAAACTTAGTAATAGGGAACCAGGGATGTTACAAACGCGCCTAATAAAGAAGCCTGAACCAGTACTAAAGAAATATATGGACTTACTTCCTTCATTTTCTTACGATTATTTTCATATCATGCGACTAGAATACTTTGTCTTTATAATATATAATATAAAATATAATTTTTAATGTTGTGAATAGATGCTCAATGTGACGAAATTACCAAATACTAACATCTGAGTGATAAATAAGATATTTATACATGTCTAAACACATGAAATGCTGCGAAGCTGTAAAAATTAAAAAAAGAACGTTTACGCCAGAATAACAGGAGGCTACATTAATAATGAGTAGTATTTGGGAAGTAGTTTTATATTGTTTTGTCATACACGGATTACAAAGGTTGATAATACAAAATAACACGCATATGTACTCCTGCTAGTTATTTCATGTAATACGACCACCCAAGTCAAAAACTTTCAATATTTTGCTTTGTGTGTTAGAGTAATTTCAAAATTCAAGGTTCTTTATAAATTACGTAACTGCGCCTGGCATTAAACATGCATACAAATTAGGATTACGTCGATGTTCAGAGACCAATTGTTCTTGGTCACTCAACTTTCTACGTCCAACCCCAGCCTTACAAATCGTCAACTGTTTTTTTTCCCTTCTGTTCTTATTGAATACGTTTTTCTAAGTTTATCGATGTAATTCTTCTTTCGCTTGTCTTTATTTCTTAAATATGTCAGATGTTGTAGTTCTTTACGTCGCTGTTCAGAGGCCAATTGTTCTTGGTCACTCAACTTTCTACGTCCAACCCCACCCTTACAAATCTTCGTCTGCTTTTTTCCCTTCTGTTCTTATTGAATTCGTTTTTCTACGTTTATCGATGTAAGACTTCTTTCGCTTCTCTTTATTTCTTAAATATGTCTGATGTTGTAGTTCTTACATCGTACTACAGAGGACAACTTTTCTAGGTCAGTCAGACATTTTAAAATCTTGAGTAAGACTCTAAACTAAGTCCCCCGAATTGGGGTTAAACACTTGAACAACCCACGTTTCGGGGAGGGTTGGTTGCGTTTTAAAATCTTGAGTAAGGCACTAAAGTAACCCCCTTCGGGGAGTTAGTTTAGTTTCTTTTTGGTTGAATATTATTATTAGTATCAGATTACCTTTTTGGTGTTGGCAACGTCTTCTTTCACTTTCCTTCATTTCTTAAATAGTTTTATGTCGCTGTTCGGAGGCGATGTGCTGCTTCTGGAGCAGTGATAATGCGACTGGCTTGATAGTTTTTGATTTCTTTGTTGTGAAATCTTCGTCTGTTTTTCTACAACTGTCGTTAAAATGGTCTCGTTTATCGATGTAATTCTTCTTTCGCTTTTCTTTATTTCTTAAATATGTCTGATGTTGTAGTTCATTACTTCGCTGTTCAGAGGTCAATTGTTCTTGGTCACTCAACTTTCTACGTCCAACCCCACCCTTACAAATCTTCGTCTGCTTTTTTTCCCTTCTGTTCTTATTGAATACGTTTTTCTACGTTTATCGATGTAATTCTTCTTTCGCTTTTCTTTATTTCTTAAATATGTCAGATGTTGTAGTTCTTCACGTCGCTGTTCAGAGGCCAATTGTTCTTGGTCACTCAACTTTCTACGTCCAACCCTACCCTTACAAATCTTCGTCTGCTTTTTTTCCCTTCTGTTCTTATTGAATACGTTTTTCTACGTTTATCAATGTAAGACTTCATTCACTTTTCTTTATTTCTTAAATATGTCAGAAGTTCTTTACGTCGCTGTTCAGAGGCCAATTGATCTTGGTCACTCAACTTTCTACGTCCATCCCCACCCTTACAAATCTTCGTCTGCTTTTTTTCCCTTCTGTTCTTATTGAATACGTTTTTCTACGTTTATCGGTGTAATTGTTCTTTGGCTTGTCTTTATTTCTTAAATATGTCAGATGTTGTAGTTCTTCACGTCGCTGTTCAGAGGCCAATTGTTCTTGGTCACACAACTTTCTACGTCCAACCCCACCCTTACAAATCTTCGTCTGCTTTTTTCCCTTCTGTTCTTATTGAATACGTTTTTCTACGTTTATCGATGTAAGACTTCCTTCGCTTCTCTTTATTTCTTAAATATGTCTGATGTTGTAGTTCTTACATCGTAGTACAGAGGACAACTTTTCTAGGTCAGTCAGACGTTTTAAAATCTTGAGTAAGACTCTAAACTAAATCCCCCGAATGGGGGTTAAACACTTGAACAACCCACGTTTTGGGGAGGGTTGGTTGCGTTTTAAAATCTTGAATAAGGCACTAAAGTGACACCCTTCGGGGGGTTAGTTTAGTTTCTTTTTGGTTGAATATTATTATTAGTATCAGATTACCTTTTTGGTGTTGGCAACGTCTTCTTTCACTTTCCTTCATTTCTTAAATAGTTTTATGTCGCTGTTCTAAGGCGATGTGCTGCTTCTGGAGCAGTGATAATGCGACTGGCTTGATAGTTTTTGATTTATTTGTTGTGAAGCGTTATTTGGTTACTCGGCATTGTTGTGGAACACAACAATGCCGATTTTGTTTATAGTGGACATTGTTGATGACGTAATTTATTGACGACAACGAGGAATCACATCGCCTCCGAACAGCGACAGGACGTAGAAAGTTGACTAACCAAGAACTGTTAGTCAACTTTCTACGTCAAAACCCACCCCTGCAAGTCTTCTTTTTTTCTATTCTGTTTTTTGTTGAATAGTTCTGATGTTTTAGTTCTTTACGTCGCTGTTCAGTGGCCATCTGTTCTTGGTCAGTCAACTTTCTACGTCCAGCAACACCTTTGCTAATCTTCGTCTGTTTTTTCTTTTTCTTTTTTTCTCTTCTCTTCTTGTTGTATACGTTTTTCAATGTTTATCAATGTAACTCTCCCTTTGTTTTTCTTTATATATTAAATTGGTCTGATGGATTAGTTCTTTACGTCGCTTTTCAGAGGCCAACTGTTCTTGGTTAGTCAACTTTCTACGTCCAACAACACCCTAGCAAATCTTCGTCTGTTTTTCTACGTGTGTTATTAATATGGTCTCGTTTAACAATGTAAGTCTTCTTTCGGTTATCCTTATTTGTTAAATAGATCTGATGTTCTTTACATCGATGTTCAGAAGCCAGTTTTGAATCAGTCACAATTTTTATAGGCATGTGACTACAGAAAAATTTAATATACTGAACATCAGTTATAAATTCTTTCGCTGTATAAGAATTGCAATTAGTAACAACTGTCTGAGCACAACTCAGATCCCCGTCGCTATCAAAGTTCCGAGGACCACGGAATTAACGCATCTTAATCATCTTGCGATATTTCCTTGTATCTAGAAGTGGAAGATAATTTAAAATAACTCAGGATTTATTTATCCCATCTGTAAGACAACGAAAATGTATCAGCAACAAAACTGATTTCTTTTTACGTTTTTCTCTGATTATTGAACGCCTTCCGAGCAAAGTACATCGGCAAATCGGAGCTGTTACTAATGCTGCCTCGTTGTCGTCACATCTCCTTACTGATCCTCTGTGTGACGCTAGGTCTAGTTCCTAACAGGGTAGAATACTTCTTAACATCGACGGAACCGCACTGAATCTTTTTCCATGTCCGTGGACTTTTTTAACGCAATTCTTAAGCAGCAGACAATGAGGAGACGAGCATCTGACCGCTACCTCCGGGCACTGCAACTCAGTCGAGGGTGAAATTTGCGGGTAGAGGCTGACAGGACAACATTCTGAAGTGTAGTTTCTCGCCAATTTACACTGTTTTTCTGAGTTTAACACTGCTGACTGTCCCGCCAGAGTAATGAATTCGGGCATTGAGCTCGTGTGACTTGGTCAATCAACCCTTCGAAGAAGTATTATAACAGGAAAAGTTTAATTATGGAACACCTGTAATAAGATTAAATAAAGTTTTATTATGTTACTCTCAATTAGTAGGGCTATTCATACCCCTTACTTGAAATTATGTGCTCCAATAATTAGAAACTACGAAAACTTTCGCACTTACTGCAAGTGATTCTAGTGTTTTTTTTAAACTGACTACAGAATATACTGAAAAATTCTTTTTCACTCAAGAAGTTTAGTCGCTGCATAGAAATTGTACTGACTCGTAATCTGTATGAGGAGATTGTTTTCTACGTGAGAACCGTTTGTTGAAAGGGCATGAATTAGTAACACAGATGAAATTTTACAGGTTTCGGGAAAGTTCGCTTGGTCAAGCAGATTAGAGGCTTCAACGAGGGAAAACTCTACGCGATGAAATCAATGAAACTGAAGAAAATCACTGCCGACAGAAGATTTTTGTGGCAGACGATGATGGAGTGCCGCGTGTTAGAGGAGGTAGGCGACAGCCCGTTCTTGGTTAAGTCGCACTACACCTTCATCGCGCAATATCATCTACACTTTGTGATGGGTGAGTACATAAAGAACTGCTCTCATGTTTGGGACAGAACCGCGACTGGGTGTTTGGGTCCTGAAAGGCAACGAACTGAAGTCTGTAACTACGTTTAGAGCTACACTTTACAATTACATTTTGTCGAATTTAATATGCAATACACTACTATTCGCTGATGGTCCTTAAAATAACGAGGTCTGGAAATTATTGTTTTTAACGTGTTCACAGATTATCTGGAAGGTGGAGACTTACAAGTAATTCTGAACAAGAAACAGAAACTTCCTGAGGGCGATGTCAAATTCTACACATCGGAGATCGTCCTCGGTATCGATCACCTGCACAAGGTAGGCGCACTGCAGCCCTCGCCAATGAACTGCCTAACAAATACAGTATTTGTTTGTTTGTTTGCACGTTCAGATAGCCCATTTCTGTGTCGGGTCGAAAGTGACAGCCAACAGTTTCGAAAATCATGATTGTTTTCATTGAGTAAAGAAATAATTATTTTTTATGAGTTGTGTTAGAAAAAGGTCATTTGTTAAGGTCACAGGGTTCCTGTCCCTAATCCTCCCCCCTCCGCCGCTTTCAGACCCAGTGACTTGAAACTTCGTGACTCATGAGCTTAGTCATAACTTAATAAATAACAAGAGTTGTGGAGCACAAAAGCAAACTGCTGGGTTGTGCATCTCACAGCCACAATAAGTACGGAAACACAACAGAACAGAAGGAATTTGTTAATTTTTGTTTTGTTTTTTACAGATAGACGTCATCCACCGAGACCTCAAACCCGCAAACATCCTCAGAGACTCCAGTGGCCACTTGAGAATCAATGACTACGGCCTCTGTAAAATGTTCCACTCTGATCAGAAGATAAATTTAATCTCCACCTGAGGCCCATTTGTTGCTTAGTCCAGCTACGGGGAAACGTAGGCCGTCAATGCAGGAGCTGCGTGGACCACCGTCAGTACGCTTTGTCTGACGGGCGCCAGAATACAAGAATCGTAAAGGTTGTACGTCTCTCAGTTGTTAAAATCGCTTCATCCGCGATCAGATTTTGTGTCTTGTATCAATATTTAACGGAAAGTGCAACCAACATGCATCGGATGCGCTCCGAAGTTTAGGAGCTGAACTCAGAAGCACAGAACCATTTCAACTGTAGCGCAACTGTTTGCAATTCCTTCGGGATTTTTACCATAAAGAAATATAAACAGAAATTACCGGTGTTAGAAGATAAACTCTAATGGAAACAAAGCTGTATGAGGTACAGAGAGGACTAATTTAGATGTTATTTTATGAGAAACTTTGTGGATAAGTCCTCGTGGGACAAACCCCTTCGAAAGGGCCAATTCAGAAGACGAGGAAGAACATCGAGGGACAGAGTTAAGAGGAATATAAGAAAAAGAATTGATATTGAGAGCAGGAGGAAAATGGCGCTGCGTCCAGTGGTGGTCTTTGGAATTAGCGATATTAAGAGTTCTTAGCCTCACTACCAGAAAGTTAGTCACTAGTTGCTTTGTGTGTCATAATGCTCTCACACTTATGTAAAATGTTGTTTCTATCGACAGCCTAAAACTGCACATTCCGACTGCTGTGGCACTCCCCATTACATGGCTCCTGAGGTGATTTCACGCAAAGGACATACCAAGGTAATTTCTTACGCAATGGCAATCTGACAATGAGGATTTCACTGTTTCCTGTGACTGAACCAAGAGTTATATTAACGTAAAAAAATCAGCCGTCGCAATGTGAGGGTACGGATGCATAAGTACAAATTTCATGCGGGATGAGATGTTCTTCTACCTCCAGGAAGGGCCAACGACGAAGAAATATTTTAAAATCTGCGTGTGTTTTCCAACTGCTCATAACATCATTTAAAGATAAATAGTCGGCGCACGTTATAGGCGTCAGAATCTTTCGTCTGTGTTTGGGGCAGTTAACTTTGCGCCGACCGACACACATTTGCCAGAAGAATTGAGAATTAATATATAAAACCTTAACGCAATAAATTAACAACACCTTATAGATCCCGCAAAAATATTGTCGCCCTTAAATTCTTGTGGACATGTAGAAGTTTTTAGAAATGAAAAGTGACTGATTTCACCTGTTTTTGTTGCAGGTGGTTGATTGGTGGAGTCTAGGCATCATCGTGTATCAGATGCTAAAAGGAACCACACCGTTTGAAAAATACGATGATAAGAGTGACAAATTCAAGAACCTTTTCAAGTGAGTTCAGTTTGTGACGTACAAGCTCCTTTAAACACGTTTCTCTCGAAAGACGTTTGTCGCTAAATAAACCTTAGGGCAGGGAACGAATTGCAGTCAGGAAAAAATTCCTGGTGACCAAAACCATTTAAAATCTGACGATTGTACAGGGCTCTAATTGACTGTGAGGGACAGGGAAGTAAAGGGTTCGAAATGTTGAGAAGCTGAGTGCGTCCTTATAGATGATCCATCTTAAACGTCTGTGGTGTTACCCGCTCCAGAGATTTCCGTGTAAAAGAGCCACTGATGAGGTTTCTTATAATAGAAGCAAGAGACTTTAAACACACTAATTAAGGATGCGTATTTAATATGAAGTTTTCTGTATACAAATACAAGAATGGCGTTCCTTTCTCCCATTGCAGACGAATTCTGAGGCGGGAGCCGAAGATCCCAAAAGAGTTTTCCGCTGCGGCGAGAGATTTCGTCCTACGATTATTAGCTAAAAGACCAGAGAACCGTCTAGGTGCAGGCGGGAACGGAGTCGATGACATCAAGAGGTACCGATTCTTCAACGTGAGTTCTGTCTCCGTGTCTGTTCTAAATGTTTCAGTTCTGAACTGTGTCATTGACTTGTGTTAAGAAGTTGCTTCAAGAGTTCAGAGTAACAAGTTAGTAAGAGAATGCATAAATCATTGACAGATGACGATTTAGAGAAAAAAACCTCTCACCGCAAGCCTTAGATTTCCAAATAACTGAAGTGTCTGTTCATATGAGATGCTCCCAGTTGTGCCTTGCCAGCCAGACGTTCGCTCTGCAATCACGGTTAATGCTCGAGTTTCATCCCACAGAACATCAACTGGGCTGATACAGAACGAAAAGCCGCGATAGCTCCGTTTGTGCCGGACTTGGACAAGGATAATCAAAATCCGTCATCCCAGGATAGTGACACTTCATCCTCAGGTGAGATACTTGACGTAATTTCAGAAGAAACCTACTTTTTGTACCTCGTGTTTCCCTAAACGAGTTTGATTTTCAATGTGCCCAGAAAGTGACACGACATGTTGACGTTGGTCCTCTGCGTTGTAACGCCATGTGCAAACGTAAATACATTTCTGCGTTCCGGAGGAACATACTGCCTCCATCGCCATCGCTGAAGATGGTATCAGTACATTCTTCCGAAACTTTGGTACAGAGGCAACTCTGTTGATGTGAGTTTCCTTTCCCACCCAACTGCTTCATCTGCTTGCAGAAACTGTTGTCCCAGGTCACATAATTAGTTAAAATGTGGTCCAGGAATTGCCTTCTGCCCTACATTCATTCGACTCAGTTTATAAAACTGCTCAGAAGTAACAAGAAAGGCGACTTTATGGTGAGAATTATACACAGCTTTAATTTTTAAAACATGGAATAGCAGTTGCAGTCTTCAGAGAATGTGAGAGTATTTATCAGCAGAAAATATACTGGAGCAGACGTGTTCAAGTGTCGAGAATCGCTGTGTCCGTTACACGAACACAGACAGTATTTCTCTTCAGCAGAGATTTCGAGCGATTCACAAACGACGGAATCCTCTTCAGAAGAGATTATAAGCGATACACGAACGACAGAGATTCCTGCAGGGCAAGGAACACCTGCGGTTGTCAGGAAGACTCCGTCAAAAAAGAGGAAGTTGAGCAGCTCGGAAGACGACGGGAGGCCAATGAAGAGACCACGATCACCAACGTCGGAGGTCGACCTCCCAAATGACGGCCACGAAATTGCAGAAGGAGACTGATAAAATGCGGGAACGATTTCACTACTTGTCTGATCTAAATTTGAATTCACATTGAGCCAGACGCCATTAGTTTGGTGCGTTATGAGATCCTGATGGATTAGACCAATTTAATTCATTGGCGTGCTGTATAAAGTATATACGTGGCTGCATACATCTCGCACGACCAGCAGCGTCAGACTGACTTACTGATTCCAATGGAACAAATCCCTTTGTCGATCAGCGGACACGAGACATTTCCAGCATTTCTGCAGAAACAAAATATTTATGATCCTCGTTAATGTTTTTAAAGGGAAAATTAGTTGTTCATCTGTTTTTGATGTAGTTAGTGTCTGCATACCCAGTAGGTCTATCAGGGGCTACTCTACCTTTATTGAAAAACGCAATTTCATGGCCGGTCCATCTGACAGATGCGTTTCTGGTGCCAATGCAGTCTGTAGGAGCATCGACGTCTTTAGCAAAGATCCTGTTTTGCTTACTGATGTCAGTCGGATTTTTAAACAAGTAGAGCAAATCGTCTATCAAGGTCATTCGGAAGACGGGTCAGAAGAATTTGTAAGGTCAATATCAACAAATCGACAGCAATGGTTACCTAGGAAACGTCATCTGTTTACTCGGCATGCAATGAAAGGAAGGGGGTTAAAACACTTGACCAAACCCCCCTTCGGGGGGAGGGGGGGTTAGTTTATGGCATGTAAGGTAATATATTTCGACTTTAAGCATACTTACACTACTGAAATAATGATTTTAATTATTAGGCCTAAATATGTTATTTATGTATAAAGTAAAATGTAAAATTTGACGTCTACAGAAGCCTGAATAGTACAACCGCACAAAAATCCAGGCGCAAATTGAAACATTTTTTATGTTCTGAAAGCTGGAACTCTGTATTAGTTCAGTAAAATAAATTTGGTTCGAAAATGACATATTTGATATCTAAACATGTCTCGAGGAATAACATCAACTAATTAATATTTCAAAATAAAACCGTTGAATAAATGATGTAAATAAATAATGGAATGTAATAATAATATTTATTTAAGTAGAAATGTCTCTGTATTTGTGCGCTACAATATTTGTAACTCACGACTAATCGTAGCTTGAATAAAATTTCGTCTGACTGAAGGCAGTTCAGAAACACTGGTTTAAATGATAAATACACCTCATAGATCTTAATTTTCAATGTTTGTATTAGTAGAAAGGAAGATACAATTTCCCTATTCTGGTAACCCACGTAGTTCTGTTTATCTGTAGAAAAGACTTTTAATACCTTGAGGGCCCAAAAATTCCTCTCCATAATCAGTCGGATTATCATGACAGATTCCTGTAAATACTATCACCAAACACCTCAGCGAACACGGGGCTATAAAATGATTAGGCACTATTACCTGAATCAGATACCAACTTAATACAGCATAACCTCGCTATAACGCGGGGCGCTGGGGACGGGTAATCCCGCGTTATTACGGAAGTGCATCGGAGAAATCGGTACAGTGTTGATAGACTATTGCCATTTAAGAGTATTCATAACGTATTTGACTATGTCACGATTGATTTTTACGGAAAAAGTAATAAATAATTAATTTGGCTTGCGTTTTAATATACCGTACTACCATTCCTGCTCTCGATTATCGATTGGTTAGATTTGCGATTCTACAGAAATCCTGCCATAAGGGGTACATACAGCCATTTTTGCCTGCTCTACCTTGAGATTGTGAACATAGCAGCTTCCTTCCAAGACTATTTTAATGGCTATGTGGCAAAGTCTATGGAGGTCCGGGCGCCTGACTCCAGGGAGAAACACCACAGCCAGTGCCAGCATACCCAAGGCCAGCCAACCTAGGGCCACACCCTGTACCCCAGGGACAAATCCTTACCCAGGCATCAGGTGGGGTGAAATTTGAAAGAAATTTTGAAATCTTTTCAAAATTTTCGAAAAATCAAAAAACGCTGGAAATTGTCCAAAAAGAGCAGAAACCATTTTTTTTAAAAAAAATCCCACTTTCAAATTTTTTTTCAAAAATTTAAAAAAAATCAAATTTTTTGGTTTTGTGCGCTTTTCAGATAATTTCCAGCGATTTTTGATTTTTCGAAAATTTTGAATTTTTTTTTAAAACTCTCACCAAGGCATGCATGCCAAACTCGGCGAATGCCTCACCCTGTCTCTGCCGGACTCGGCCTCGATCCTTTCCGATTGCTGACTGCCTCGGTTTCTTCACAACCGGCCTATGCAGGGCTCGATGTGTGGCCGACCGTGTCCCTGTCCGTCTCGGTATCTGTCTTACGTGTTGCATCGAGAACCTCGGCTTATAGAAGACGGCAGTAAGAGACCGTGTGAGGCACAGACCGCGTTCGTCAGAGACACAGTCCGAAGGCGATCTGTCCTGCATAGCAACAGGTGGGGTGAAATTTGAAAGAAATTTTGAAATCTTTTCAAAATTTTCGAAAAATCAAAAAAGCTGGAAATTGTCCAAAGAGCGCACAAAACAAAAAATTGTGAAAAATTCCACTTTCAATTTTTTTCAAAACTTTTGGGTTTTGTGCGCTTTTCAGATAATTTCCAGCGTTTTTTTATTTTTCGAAAATTTTGAAAAAAATTTCAAAACTCACCAAGGCATGCATGCCAACCTCGGCGAATGCCTCATTATATCTCTGCCGGACTCGGCCTCGATTCTTTCCGTTTGCTGACTGCCTCGGTTCCTGCACAACCGGCCTATGCAGGGCTCGATGTATGGCCGACCGTGTCCCTGCCCGTCTCGGTATCTGTCTTACGTGTTGCATCCAGCACCTCGGCTTATAGAAGACCGTGTGAGGCACAGACCGCGTTCGTCAGAGACACAGTACATCAGACACAGTCCGACGGCGATCTGTCCTGCATGGCATCAGGTAGGGTGAAATTTGAAAGAAATTTTGAAATATTTTCAAAATTTTCGAAAAATCAAAAAACCCTGGAAATTGTCCAAAGAGCGCACAAAACGGAATTTTTTTTGAAAAATTCCACTTTCAAATTTTTTTCAAAAATTTCAAAAATTTTGGGTTTTGTGCGCTTTTCAGACAATTTCCATCGTTTTTTGATTTTTCGAAAATTTTGAATTTTTTTCAAAATCTTTAAAAAATAAAAAAGCTGGAAATTGTCCAAGAAGCGCACAAAAAAAAAATTTTGTTTTAAAAATTCCACTTCCAAATTTTTTTCAAAAATTTCAAGATTTTTGGGTTTTGTCCGCGTTTCAGACAATTTGCAGCGTTTTTTGATTTTTCGAAAATTTTGAAAATTTCTTCAAAACTCTCACCAAGGGATGCATGCCAACCTCGGCGAATGCCTCACTATGTCTGTGCCGGACTCGGCCTCGATTCTCTCCGATTGCTGACTGCCTCGGTTTCTGCACAACCGGCCTATGCAGGGTTCGATGTGTTGCCGACCGTGTCCCTGCCCGTCTCGAAATCTGCCTTACGTGTTGCATCCCGAACCTCGGCTTATAGGAGACGGCACATAAGAGACCGTGTGAGGCACAGACCGCGTTCGTCAGAGACAGTACATCAGACACAGTCCGACGGCGATCTGTCCTGCATGGCATCAGGTGGGGTAAAATTTGAAAGAAATTTTGAAGTTTTTTCAAAATCAAAAAACGCTGGAAATTGTCCAAAGAGCGCACAAAACAAAAAATTGTGAAAAATTCCACTTTCAAAATGTTTTAAAAAAATTCAAAATTTTTGGGTTTTGTGCGCTTTTCAAACAATTTCCAGCGCTTTTCATTTTCGAAAATTTTGAAAATTTCGAAATTTTTCAAAATTTTTCAAAATTTTCGAAAAATCAAAAACCGCTGGAAATTGTCCAAAAAGCGCACAAAACCAAATTTTTTAAAAATTCCACTTTCAAATTTTTTTCGAAAATTTCAAAATTTTTGGGTTTTGTTCACTTTTCAGATAATTTCCAGCTTTTTTTCATTTTTCGAAAATTTAGAAAAAAAATTCAAAACTCTCACCAAGAGATGCATGCCAACCTCGGCGAATGCCTCACCCTGTCTCTGCCGGACTCAGCCTCAATCCTTTCCGATTGCTGACTGCCTCGGTTCCTGCACAACCGGCCTATGCAGGGCTCGATGTCGGGCCGACCCTGCCCCTGCCGGTCTCGTTATCTGTCTTACGTGTTGCATCCAGCACCTCGGCTTATAGAAGACCGTGTGAGGCACAGACCACGTTCGTCAGAGACACATTCCGACGGCGATCTGTCCTGCATGGCATCAGGTAGGGTGAATTTTGAAAGAAATTTTGAAATCTTTTCAAAATTTGCGAAAAATCAAAAAACGTAAATTGTCCAAAAAGCTAAAAAAACCAGAAATTTTTGAAAAATTCCACTTCTAAATTTTTTCACAAATTTCAAATTGTTGGGATTTGTCCGCGTTTCAGACAATTTGCAGCGTTTTTTGATTTTTCGAAAATTTTGAAATTTTTTCAAAATTTTCGAAAAATCAAAAAACGACGGAAATTGTTCAAAAAGCGCACAAAACCAAAAAAATTGAAAAACTCCAATTTAAAAATTTGTAAAGAAATTTCAAAATTTTTGGGTTTCGTGCGCTTTTTAGACAATTTCCATCGTTTTTTGATTTTTCGAAAATTTTGAAAATTTTAAAAAAAAATTCAAAACTCTCACCAAGGGATGCATGTCAACCTCGGCGAATGCCTCACAGTGTGAGGCACAGACCGCTTTCGTCGGAGACAACTTTCATCAGAGACGCAGTACTTCAGACAATCCGACGGCGATCTGTGCGGCCCAACCCCAGGGCGGCCCAACCCCAGGGAGGCCCAACCCCAGGGCGGCCCAACCCCAGGGCGGCCCAACCCCAGGGCGGCCCAACCACAGGGCGGCCCAACCACAGGGCGGCCCAACCCCAGGGCGGCCCAACCCAAAAATCCTCCCTGCGAAGGGTGGAGGCCCAGGCCGTTCCTTGAGTGAGCAAATGCGCGGACCCGGCTCCGGACAATGGCCCGGGCGCCGGGCGCCTGGTGGCGGGATCCAACGAACCGCCCTAGTCGGACGAGTCCAACTCGTTGGCTTTGCGCTTGCAAGCTACGGAAATCAGGACCTCGTGGGCGTGGCGAGTCGTCCAACTCTTTCGTCCAACTCTTTCGACAACAGGTCTTGTCTACAGGATATAGCAAGAGCATAATAAGATTAGGTATAATGAAAGGACCACTTAAAATTCGAAAATAGTACCAGCAGCGAAAGCGCAGTAATTGACATGGACTAATACCGACAGGGGGGCTTAACCCCAGCGGCCGAGTGGTCTTAGGAACTTAAAAACAAATCTCTTAATGCAGATAATAACCTCTTGCGCCCTCTGTGCGGGACGGCGCTTGAGGTGGGTCCCGATGTTCCCGCACAGAGGACGCTGCCGTTTATTTTACGTCTTTTGAGCTTTTTTTAATTCTCTACGACCATTTACGGTCTGAGGCTGACCCTCCGTCCAGCGATTTGGTTTCATTCGATTAAATCATTGAGTTTTCGCTGCTGGTAATATTTTCGCTTTTAGTGTTTTATTACTGGACGTATAATTTTATCTGCCCCTTAGTCATCTCTGCCGACGCGCGTTGGATGAGTTTATCATCTTTGCCTTTCCCAGCATGCTCCGCGAAACTTGTTTCCTACGGACAAGTTCGCCTCTGAACAGCGACGTTAAGAACTAAAACATAATTCCTACTTAACAAATAAAAAAAGCGAAGGGGGAAATACTTGCAAGGTTAAGGTTGGGGTTGGACGTAGATAGTTGACTAACCAAGAACAGTTGGCCTCTGAACAGCGACGTAAAGAACTAAAACATAAGACCTACTTAACAAATAAAGAAAAGCGAAGGGGGAATTAATTGCAAGGTTAAGGTTGGGGTTGGACGTAGATAGTTGACTAACCAAGAACAGTTGGCCTCTGAACAGCGACGTAAAGAACTAAAACATAATACCTACTTAACAAATAAAGAAAAGCGAAAGGGGAAATACTTGCAAGGTTAAGGTTGGGGTTGGACGTAGATAGTTGACTAACCAAGAACAGTTAGCCTCTGAACAGCGACGTAAAGAACTAAAACATAAGACCTACTTAACAAATAAAGAAAAGCGAAGGGGGAATTACTTGCAAGGTTAAGGTTGGGGTTGGACGTAGATAGTTGACTAACCAAGAACAGTTGGCCTCTGAACAGCGACGTAAAGAACTAAAACATAAGACCTACTTAACAAATAAAGAAAAGCGAAGGGGGAATTACTTGCAAGGTTAAGGTTGGGGTTGGACGTAGATAGTTGACTAACGAAGAACAGTTGGACTCTGAACAGCGACGTAAAGAACTAAAACATCAGACCTACTTAACAAGTAAAGAAAAACGAAGGGAGATTTACATTGATAAACGTAGAAAAAACTTATTTAACAAGAACATAAGAGCAGAAGAAAACAAACGAAAACTTGCAAGGGTGGGTTTGGAAGTAGATAGTTGACTAACCAAGAACAGTTGGCCTCTGAACAGCGACGTAAAGAACTAAAACATAAGACCTACTTAACAAATAAAGAAAAGCGAAGGGGGAATTACTTGCAAGGTTGGGGTTGGACGTAGATAGTTGACTAACCAAGAACTGTTGGCCTCTGTTCAGCGACGTAAAGAAGTAAAATATCAGATTACAAGAAGCGCTCCGAAAGGATTAGTCGTCGTTTTCGTGAAAAAATGACGTCATCAACATAATCACCTTATATTTGTTTATACACGGAATTGTTGTGGAACAACAATGCAGAATAAACAAATAACGCTTAGTACCAAGCCAGTCGCATTATCACTGCTCTATATCGTCTCCGAACAGCGACATTAGACTATTTAAGAAATGAAGAAAAGTGAAAGAAGACGTTACCAACACCAAAAAGGTAATCTGATAATAATAATAATAATAATATTCATCCAAGTCATACTGTTCTTCAAGGGTTAAAACACTTGAATAAGACACTAAATTAACACCCCGAAGGGGGTTAGTTTAGTGTCTTATTCAAGATTTTAAAACGCAACCCATGGGGAGTTAGTCAATTGTTTAAAACCCCCATTCGCGGGTGAGGGTTAGTTTAGTTTCTTAATCAAGGGTTGAAACACTTGAATGAGACATAAACTAACCCTTCCGAAGGGTGGATATTTTAGTGTCTTACTCAAGAATTTAAAACGCAACCAACCCCCCGGAGGGAGGTTCGCCAAGTATTTTAACCAAAATTCGGGGGAGGGGTTAGTTTAGTTTCTTACTCAAGTGATAAACTAACCCCCCGAAGGGCAGTTAGTTTAGCATGTTACTTAAGATTTCATTACGCAACCTAACCCCTAATGTTTTAACCGTCAATTCGAGGCGGTTAGTTTAGTTTCTTACACAAGGTTGGTTGCGTTTTACAAACATGACCAAACCCCCCGTAGGAGCTCCGAAAGGAGCGCCCTGAACTAGTTTAACAATTAAGGATAAGCGAAAGAAGACTTACATTGTTAAACGAGACCATATTAAGAACACACGTAGAAAAACAGACGAAGATTTGCTAGGGTGTTGTTGGAGGTAGAAAGTTGACTAACCAACCGGCCTATGCAGGGCTCGATGTGTGGCCGACCGTGTCCCTGCCCGTCTCGGTATCTGTCTTACGTGTTGCATCGAGAACCTCGGCTTATAGAAGACGGCAGTAAGAGACCGTGTGAGGCACAGACCGCGTTCGTCAGAGACACAGTCCGAAGGCGATCTGTCCTGCATGGCAACAGGTGGGGTGAAATTTGAAAGAAATTTTGAAATCTTTTCAAAATTTTCGAAAAATCAAAAAAGCTGGAAATTGACCAAAGAGCGCACAAAACAAAAAATTGTGAAAAATTCCACTTTCAATTTTTTTCAAAACTTTTGGGTTTTGTGCGCTTTTCAGATAATTTCCAGCGTTTTTTTATTTTTCGAAAATTTTGAAAAAAATTTCAAAACTCACCAAGGCATGCATGCCAACCTCGGCGAATGCCTCATTATGTCTCTGCCGGACTCGGCCTCGATTCTTTCCGTTTGCTGACTGCCTCGGTTCCTGCACAACCGGCCTATGCAGGGCTCGATGTATGGCCGACCGTGTCCCTGCCCGTCTCGGTATCTGTCTTACGTGTTGCATCCAGCACCTCGGCTTATAGAAGACCGTGTGAGGCACAGACCGCGGTCGTCAGAGACACAGTACATCAGACACAGTCCGACGGCGATCTGTCCTGCATGGCATCAGGTAGGGTGAAATTTGAAAGAAATTTTGAAATATTTTCAAAATTTTCGAAAAATCAAAAAACGCTGGAAATTGTCCAAAGAGCGCACAAAACGGAATTTTTTTGAAAAATTCCACTTTCAAATTTTTTTCAAAAATTTCAAAATTTTTGGGTTTTGTTCACTTTTCAGACAATTTCCAGCGTTTTTTCATTTTTCGAAAATTTTGAATTTTTTTCAAAATCTTTAAAAAATAAAAAACGCTGGAAATTGTCCAAGAAGCGCACAAAACCAAATTTTGTTTTAAAAATTCCACTTCCAAATTTTTTTCAAACATTTCAAGATTTTTGGGTTTTGTCCGCGTTTCAGACAATTTGCAGCGTTTTTTGATTTTTCGAAAATTTTGAAAATTTCTTCAAAACTCTCACCAAGGGATGCATGCCAACCTCGGCGAATGCCTCACTATGTCTGTGCCGGACTCGGCCTCGATTCTCTCCGATTGCTGACTGCCTCGGTTTCTGCACAACCGGCCTATGCAGGGTTCGATGTGTTGCCGACCGTGTCCCTGCCCGTCTCGAAATCTGCCTTACGTGTTGCATCCCGAACCTCGGCTTATAGGAGACGGCACATAAGAGACCGTGTGAGGCACAGACCGCGTTCGTCAGAGACAGTACATCAGACACAGTCCGACGGCGATCTGTCCTGCATGGCATCAGGTGGGGTGAAATTTGAAAGAAATTTTGAAGTTTTTTCAAAATTTTTTGAAAATCAAAAAACGCTGGAAATTGTCGAAAAAGCGCACAAAACAAAAAATTGTGAAAAATTCCACTTTCAAAATGTTTAAAAAAATTCAAAATTTTTGGGTTTTGTGCGCTTTTCAAACAATTTCCAGCGCTTTTCATTTTCGAAAATTTTGAAAATTTCGAAATTTTGGAAAAATTTTCAAAATTTTCGAAAAATCAAAAACCGCTGGAAATTGTCCAAAAAGCGCACAAAACCAAATTTTTTAAAAATTCCACTTTCAAATTTTTTTCGAAAATTTCAAATTTTTTGGGTTTTGTTCACTTTTCAGACAATTTCCAGCGTTTTTTCATTTTTCGAAAATTTAGAAAAAAAATTCAAAACTCTCACCAAGAGATGCATGCCAACCTCGGCGAATGCCTCACCCTGTCTCTGCCGGACTCAGCCTCAATCCTTTCCGATTGCTGACTGCCTCGGTTCCTGCACAACCGGCCTATGCAGGGCTCGATGTCGGGCCGACCCTGTCCCTGCCGGTCTCGGTATCTGTCTTACGTGTTGCATCCAGCACCTCGGCTTATAGAAGACCGTGTGAGGCACAGACCACGTTCGTCAGAGACACATTCCGACGGCGATCTGTCCTGCATGGCATCAGGTAGGGTGAATTTTGAAAGAAATTTTGAAATCTTTTCAAAATTTGCGAAAAATCAAAAAACGTAAATTGTCCAAAAAGCTAAAAAAAACAGAAATTTTTGAAAAATTCCACTTCTAAATTTTTTCACAAATTTCAAATTTTTGGGATTTGTCCGCGTTTCAGACAATTTGCAGCGTTTTTTGATTTTTCGAAAATTTTGAAATTATTTCAAAATTTTCGAAAAATCAAAAAACGACGGAAATTGTTCAAAAAGCGCACAAAACCAAAAAAATTTGAAAAACTCCAATTTAAAAATTTGTAAAGAAATTTCAAAATGTTTGGGTTTCGTGCGCTTTTTAGTCAATTTCCATCGTTTTTTGATTTTTCGAAAATTTTGAAAATTTTAAAAAAAAATTCAAAACTCTCACCAAGGGATGCATGTCAACCTCGGCGAATGCCTCACAGTGTGAGGCACAGACCGCTTTCGTCGGAGACGACTTTCATCAGAGACGCAGTACTTCAGACAATCCGACGGCGATCTGTGCGGCCCAACCCCAGGGAGGCCCAACCCCAGGGCGGCCCAACCCCAGGGCGGCTCAACCCCAGGGCGGCCCAACCCCAGGGCGGCCCAACCCCAGGGCGGCCCAACCACAGGGCGGCCCAACCCCAGGGCGGCCCAACCCCAGGGCGGCCCAACCCCAGGGCGGCCCAACCCAAAAATCCTCCCTGCGAAGGGTGGAGGCCCAGGCCGTTCCTTGAGCGAGCAAATGCGCGGACCCGGCTCCGGACAATGGCCCGGGCGCCGGGCGCCTGGTGGCGGGTTCCAACGAACCGCCCTAGTCGGACGAGTCCAACTCGTTGGCTTTGCGCTTGCAAGCTACGGAAATCAGGACCTCGTGGGCGTGGCGAGTCGTCTAACTCTTTCGTCCAACTCTTTCGACAACAGATCTTGTCTACAGGATATAGCAAGAGCATAATAAGATTAGGTATAATGAAAGGACCACTTAAAATTCGAAAATAGTACCAGCAGCGAAAGCGCAGTAATTGACATGGACTAATACCGACAGGGGGCTTAACCCCAGCGGCCGAGTGGTCTTAGGAACTTAAAAACAAATCTCTTAATGCAGATAATAACCTCTTGCGCCCTCTGTGCGGGACGGCGCTTGAGGTGGGTCCCGATGTTCCCGCACAGAGGACGCTGCCGTTTATTTTACGTCTTTTGAGCTTTTTTTAATTCTCTACGACCATTTACGGTCTGAGGCTGACCCTCCGTCCAGCGATTTGGTTTCATTCGATTAAATCATTGAGTTTTCGCTGCTGGTAATATTTTCGCTTTTAGTGTTTTATTACTGGACGTATAATTTTATCTGCCCCTTAGTCATCTCTGCCGACGCGCGTTGGATGAGGTTATCATCTTTGCCTTTCCCAGCATGCTCCGCGAAACTTGTTTCCTACGGACAAGTTCGCCTCTGAACAGCGACGTTAAGAACTAAAACATAATTCCTACTTAACAAATAAAAAAAGCGAAGGGGGAAATACTTGCAAGGTTAAGGTTGGGGTTGGACGTAGATAGTTGACTAACCAAGAACAGTTGGCCTCTGAACAGCGACGTAAAGAACTAAAACATAAGACCTACTTAACAAATAAAGAAAAGCGAAGGGGGAATTAATTGCAAGGTTAAGGTTGGGGTTGGACGTAGATAGTTGACTAACCAAGAACAGTTGGCCTCTGAACAGCGACGTAAAGAACTAAAACATAATACCTACTTAACAAATAAAGAAAAGCGAAAGGGGAAATACTTGCAAGGTTAAGGTTGGGGTTGGACGTAGATAGTTGACTAACCAAGAACAGTTGGCCTCTGAACAGCGACGTGAAGAACTAAAACATCAGACCTACTTAACAAGTAAAGAAAAACGAAGGGAGATTTACATTGATAAACGTAGAAAAACTTATTTAACAAGAACATAAGAGCAGAAGAAAACAAACGAAAACTTGCAAGGGTGGGTTTGGAAGTAGATAGTTGACTAACCAAGAACAGTTGGCCTCTGAACAGCGACGTAAAGAACTAAAACATAAGACCTACTTAACAAATAAAGAAAAGCGAAGGGGGAATTACTTGCAAGGTTGGGGTTGGACGTAGATAGTTGACTAACCAAGAACTGTTGGCCTCTGTTCAGCGACGTAAAGAAGTAAAATATCAGATTACAAGAAGCGCTCCGAAAGGATTAGTCGTCGTTTTCGTGAAAAAATGACGTCATCAACATAATCACCTTATATTTGTTTATACACGGAATTGTTGTGGAACAACAATGCAGAATAAACAAATAACGCTTAGTACCAAGCCAGTCGCATTATCACTGCTCTATATCGTCTCCGAACAGCGACATTAGACTATTTAAGAAATGAAGAAAAGTGAAAGAAGACGTTACCAACACCAAAAAGGTAATCTGATAATAATAATAATAATAATATTCATCCAAGTCATACTGTTCTTCAAGGGTTAAGACACTTGAATAAGACACTAAATTAACACCCCGAAGGGGGTTAGTTTAGTGTCTTATTCAAGATTTTAAAACGCAACCCATGGGGAGTTAGTCAATTGTTTAAAACCCCCATTCGCGGGTGAGGGTTAGTTTAGTTTCTTAATCAAGGGTTGAAACACTTGAATGAGACATAAACTAACCCTTCCGAAGGGGGGATATTTTAGTGTCTTACTCAAGAATTTAAAACGCAACCAACCCCCCGGAGGGAGGTTCGTCAAGTATTTTAACCAAAATTCGGGGGAGGGGTTAGTTTAGTTTCTTACTCAAGTGATAAACTAACCCCCCGAAGGGCAGTTAGTTTAGCATGTTACTTAAGATTTCATTACGCAACCTAACCCCTAATGTTTTAACCGTCAATTCGAGGCGGTTAGTTTAGTTTCTTACACAAGGTTGGTTGCGTTTTACAAACATGACCAAACCCCCCGTAGGAGCTCCGAAAGGAGCGCCCTGCCCTAGTTTAACAAATAAGGATAAGCGAAAGAAGACTTACATTGTTAAACGAGACCATATTAAGAACACACGTAGAAAAAGAGACGAAGATTTGCTAGGGTGTTGTTGGAGGTAGAAAGTTGACTAACCAAGAACAGTTGGCCTCTGAAAAGCGACGTAAAGAACTAATCCATCAGACCTATTTAATAAATAAAGAAAAACGAAGGGAGAGTTACAGTGATAAACATAGAAAAACGTATACAACAAGAAGAGAAGAGAAAAAAAGAAAAAGAAAAAACAGACGAAGATTAGCAATGGTGTTGCTGGACGTAGAAAGTTGACTGACCAAGAACAGATGGCCACTGAACAGCGACGTAAAGAACTAAAACATCAGAACTATTCAACAAAAAAAAGAATAGAAAAAAAGAAGACTTGCAGGGGTGGGTTTGGACGTAGAAAGTTGACTAACAGTTCTTGGTTAGTCAACTTTCTACGTCCAAACCCACCCTTGCAAGTTTGTCCTTTTTCAAATTTACTAGAGCAGAGCACTGCTTTCGGAGCTCAAGGTCATTCGGCAAACAAGTATAAGATCAATATCAACATATCGACAATAGGAAAAATCATCTGTTTACTCGGTATTGTTGTGTTGGTATACTAACACAACAATGTCGAGTAAGCAATTGATTGTTTGTTGACGTCATTTTTGAAGACAAATTGGTTGGCTACAATTTGTTTGACGACGACTGGGAATCAGAATTTTTATAAAACAAGAGATATATATTTCTTAATATATTTTGGTAAATTTGAGAGTGCATTTATTTTGTATTTTGGGTTAACCCCTGAAACAATCCTAGGGCCGTACCACCTCCCGGCATCTGGGATTATTTAATCCTGTCTCGGTCTTCGGTAGGGCGCACTTTAGACTCCGCTGTTGGTGGTAATTCTCTCTCAACTCTTCTACACTTAGAATAACAGAGAAGTTTTATAACAGAGAATTCTCTGCACCAGTATCATCTGTGGTGGTTATATCGCAGTATTTCAAATTGTAGATTATGAGGTCTAGTTCGTAAGACAATAAAAGTGTGTTTGCATTCGTTGTGCGCTATTTCCTGGATAAGACGCGATCCCAGTAGCGCTTGGGCTCCGGGAAGCGATTCTGTGCAGCGATCGGGGAAAGTCTTCGCAACCCCCACAAATTGTAAGCAAACTCCACCCGGGATCGTTGCACTTGGTGGCAGAGGTATACTTTCTTGATTTTGGTCAGACGTTTTTGTGTTTTGAGCAGTTGAGTTTCTGGCATTATTTAGCACTAAAATCTTTGGCTTATCCGTCAACTCCACCCATCCCAGTGGTCGATCGCTGGTCAGTGAAAATATTATTAAAATAGACCTAACTAATATCTCACAGCTTGGAGATGCAGGAGCTGCATGCTTTGCAACGGCAAATACCTGACCTCGAAGTTAATTCCGCTAAAGAAAAGAAACCTCAAAACTTACAAACGATGGAGGATTTATCTGTGGGTTCCCTCATTCCCGAATTTAGTGGTTCAAATAAATCACATACCGTTTACGAATTTATTGATGCGGAAAACGGAGCAGGAAAAATGCTGTGCATGAACGGAGGATGACAAAATATATGCAGCAAAGTTGATATTCTCAGCCGCAGCCAAGACATTTGACACAGGAAGTACATATTTTCATCTGGAAAATACAACGTGGGAAAGTTTTATTGAAATTTCCAAACAAAGATTTCAAGACATAATGACATATCAGTTTCACTAAAATTTTATTATTATATTATTTAGTGTTCTGACCTGACCTCGCGTATCCTAGCGGTTCAAGACAGACCTCGAAAAGCGACAATTGTCGGAGTTTGTCTTTAGTTTGCGTCCTACAGTTCGATGCAGATAAAGTTTAAATCCCCTTAATAGAGAACATTTAACTGTCAATGCGGCGAAGAAGTCGGAGCCACACTGGAAAATATAAAATATACAAGATCGGGGGGGTGTTGGATACTTGAGTATAGATACTCAAGATCAGGATTATATTCCTGGGACATGCCTTTTTCCGACGTAATTCAGATAGAATTCAGCTCTTTTCCTGTGGGTGCCACGGACCGGTTAAAAAAACTCACCTCCACCTATTTTAAAAATCAACACGCGGCCTCCCTCTCAAATACATCTTCGTGGTGGTTTAATTAATGTGAAATCGTTACCTAATATTATATATATCGGAATTGAGCAATAATAATGCCCCCATCCTGACAAAAAATCCTGTCCGCTTGCTTAACGTGACTGCAACAGGCGCCTGGCAAAGACCCGCTTACAAGCAAGCAGCATTTTTACAACAGGCTGGTAAACCAACTTAGGTTTTGAGAATCGTACAATTGCATCCATCATTTGAACAGTTCTCCTTACATTACATTACTCTACTGTAATCGCTCATCTGGAAGTAGTTAAGTTTTGTTAGTTTTTTTTGTGTGTTTCCAGTATTTCAAAAACTTTCTGTAAGATTTTAGCACCACCTGCAGAGAAGAAGGGTGGACTTCAGCTCTAAGAGCTAGAAGTCATGTTTAGGCCATCTGGTTAAAATCCGATTTCGACTCCGTCTACGACAGACGAAGAAGTGCCTTTAGGAGCAAGTGTGAAGGATCGTGTTGGGCGGTCCGTGAGAGGTCTCACTCTGACAGCGGGGGGTGCTTCGCATCAAGCTCGGGACCCAGGCGCCGAAGAAAATTAGGGTAGACACTCACTCTTGTTTTAAGTCGCGATAGCGGAGGTTCTAGGACATACTGGAAACTGTATATTGTATAGAAATAAATAGTAGTGCCTTCCAACTTCTATCCGAATCATTATTGGCTGGTGTGATCAGGCCGTTAACACGACCTGAGACAAGAGCTACATCCCGACTAGCTAGCTAGCCCCTAAAAATCCTACACACTGATAAGGCAACTGTTACGAGGCCACGAGCAGTGGACGGTTAAGCAAAATTGGCGCGACAACGAGGGGCACGACTTCTGGACTCCCAGCAGCCGAGCCGAAGGATTGAAGGAAGGCCTCTTCCGACTGATAAACAGCAGCTGTCAGTGACTTGTGCGAGGGGAGCGACCACAACTTGCACAGTCGCAACGCCAACTAAAAAGCACCGAGGAACCAAGGAAACCAACGTACACGAACCACAGCATCCAGAATGCAGAACTCATCATATCAGCATTACCGTAACGATGTCAGTCACGTCGTCACAATAATGTACGGAAAGCAGCTGAGGGGTAGAACTGTAGGACTAAGAATGGAGTCAAGCGGAAACAGTGAGGCAGAAACTGAAATTGAAATGCCGTGTGGGCAGTTAGTCAGTGAGGCAAGCAGCTCAGAGATCGGCAATTCTATACTAAGGACGGAGGACGATCCAGAAAATAGTGGTGTAAATACACGAGAAGGAACAGGAAGTACTGGCGACATTCAGCAAACCACTATAGGTTTGAGGAACACGGAAACTCTAAGTTCCAATACCGATTCTTTACTCGATTTTATCGCTAATACTCTTCGTAGTTTGAAGGAGGACAATGTTAAGTGGAAAAGTTCAGAATGAAATACAAGATATCAAAGTTAGTATAGAAAAAGGAAATTCAGAACTAAGGAAGGAATTGGAAGAAAACATTAGAGTACAAAATGAAAGACACATTGAAAGATTCGATCGTGAGCACCATAAATTAAGCAAAAGTTAACTGAGAGGCTTTAAAGCGAGACTTCTAGGTTAGAGACAAATTTAAAACATGTCCAAGATAACACCGATAAAGAATTTTCTGGCATGAAATGTAGTTTTGGTAGTTTGGTCAACCACGTTTCCGAGCAGATAGCGGGGGTGACCAACCAAAGTAAAGAAATGGTCAAAGAACTTACGCATGAACTCAATAAGAAATTTGAGGAAATGACCCTCAACACTGTAGTAAACAAAGAGAGGTCGGAGGAAAGGTTCACTAAGATCGTGGGCACTATTAAGTCAGTGCAAACTAGCCTCAGAGGTGATGTGAGTAAGTGGCAGAATGAAACAAGGGCGCAAGTAGAAAGAAATATTAAACAAGTTGAAACTTATAAAGATGGGCTAGATAAATTGAATGTTGAATTAAGCAGTATCAAGGAGAAGATTTCGGAAGGGTCAACAGTGGTTGGGAACGCTAGTTCGTTGCCACCCACTGACAAAAATGTAGTAGGAAGCCATTCGACGTGTGGTTCTGCCCACCACCCTGAGAGTGAGGGTAATCACAGCGTATCTTGTGTCAATGTTGATGATTCCAGTAACAACCAGGTGCCTAGCGGGATTCAGAGTAATATGAACCTGTGCATGCCATTCAACCAGGTGTACAGCGCTAGTAGCTTTATTGCTCCTTCCGACTTAACACTCCCTTACTTCCATGACTGTGCCAAAGTTAACGCCGTCTTCTTCCTGAAACAGTTAGACGACTTTATGAAGCTGAAAGCTGTGCCGGTTAGATTCCAGCTCGCTATCGCTTGCAAGGCCGTCACCGATCCCATTGTAGTTGATTGGCTATCTGCTATTGCTCCCAATCTCCAGGACTACGAGCAATTCAAAGTAGCGTTTAGGAGAAATTTTTGGTCAGCAAGCAAGCAGAGTATTGTGAAGTGTTCAATTTATCAGGACCGGTACCAAAAGGGCTCGAGTTTGAGCATGTCCGAGTACTTCTTGAAGCTCGCAAGTTTGCTTGAACCTAAAATGACGGACGTGGAGCTTATGGATGCACTAAAGTTTCACTTCCCGATTTATGTTCAGAATAGCTTCGCGGCAGCTCAGCTAACTGGTGTTCAAGATGCTTTAGATCTGCTAAAGCGGCTGGAAGGTATTGAGATACGAGAAGGGCTGAGGCGGGCCAACTCTGCCAGCACTTCGCAAGATCAGGGCCTTGACTGATCATACGGTGGTGTTAACGGCCGTAATAACGGGGCTAACAACAGGCCGCAGCCACAGGGCCAACCAGTCAGGCCGGGTTATGTGCAGCATAGGCCACCTCATCAACACCGCCGAAGCGATAATTGGAATTCGGGAAGACCATACGCGCACGAAGGTCCACGAGGACGGCAAAATGGAACGGGTCCGAACTGCCTAAACCCTTCGGCCAATGAGTTCACAAGTAGGAATTGCGGTGGCGACAGGCAGGATAGTGCAACCAGCCGGCAGCAAGCGGAAAACTGCTAAGGGACGGATTAACGACCCTACGTCTGTCCGCTAGTCATTACGATACGGGTCACCACTTTGCATCCAGCAATCTTCAAGATTCTAATTCGGCAGAGTATTTAAATTTTCAGGATCCTGATGATCATTCGGTCCTAGGAGAAGCAGAAACTTTGGTTGTTTGTAGTATCAACGATTCTGTTTTGAGTAATTGCCCGCATGTAGAAGTGTCTGTTCGGGACATAGTAATTAGCAGCATTATAGATACAGGCGCACAGGCCAGCATATTGTCATAGAGAGTTTACAATGAGTTAGTAACGGCAGGTGTAGTCGTTTTGGTTTTGGCACTTCAGAATTTGGTACTCATTAATGCTTTTGGAACGAAGTCTAAACGAGTTAGGAACCAGGCCTTTTTGTAGTTTAAGTTAGGAGAGGATGAGTTCGATCATGTGTTTCTGGTAACGTCCCAGTTAGCGTCAGATATGATATTAGGTTGTAACTTTTGATCATTACACGGCGTTGTTCTTGATTTTAATAGTAAATGTATGGAGTATGCCCGGGGTGGTGTAAGGAGAACTATAACTAAAGCCAGAATATAGAGACGGAAGCTCGCGAAGTAGAACAGGTAGAGCACGGTTTGTTGTGCTGCAATATTCGGTACAACCGGTACGGTAGTCCATCTAGAACAGCTGAGACCACAGTAAGTTTAAGCAGTCCCGACGATTTAGATGAATCTATAGCTAGTGAAGCTAATGTGTTCGAGCGGAGTTCGCTTTGTGTTGATCATGTTGATGTACGGCGCGAATGCCATGTTACTGATGAGGTAGATTGTGCGGATATTTTTGAAGTTAGAGGTAGCCTGGGAAATAGGCAAATGGTTGATGAAGAAATGTGGTCTAGACCAGAGAGTATGCAGCTGATTCCTGATCGTACTCGCAATGTAGATAACGAATGTCCCGATCCTCGTGCTATTGGTGAAGCGGAAATCTCGAATTTGGTTGGTGGTAATAGTTATTTGAAGGAAGATGAGAAGATTATTTTGATTGATCTACTAATGAAGTACGCCCCTTTCTTAACATCCAGGCCAGGCCGTTGTAAGGTTTTTGAATATGGGTTCAAGCTCATTGATGATAAGCCAGTTGTAGGTTAGGTTAGGCCTATACCGTTTAAATTGAGACCGGTGGTTATGGAACACTTAAGGCAGCTGTTGGAGGATGATATTATCGAAGTATCCGACTCGCCATTCTTGAATCCACTTACCGTTGTCCCCAGGGAAGGTAAAACGCCAAGGATATGTGTCGATGCCACAGAAATTTCTTGGAGTTAGGTATATGTCGTCCATAGATTTGAGTTCTGCTTTTCTGCAAATTCCCTTGAAGAAAGCGTCTAGGCCTTACATTGCCTTTTTGTCCGAATCAACAGTCTATCAATATAAACGTACGCCGTATGGATATAAAAATTCCATGTCAGTTTTATTAGAGCACTACAGCTGGTGCTAGGTGGTGACACCGCCGAGTTTGTCGTAGCATATGTTGACGACTTTTTGGTCTACTCACGCAGTTATAGGGAACACGTAGCTCATTTTGACTTGATATTGGGAAGACTTATAGACGCAGGCTTTACTATTAACGCGTCTAAATGCCGCTTCTGTCAAGACGAGGTGAATTTTCTTGGGCACAGGATAAACCAGACAAGTGTCAGTCCCGACCCTGAAAGAAGCGCGGCCATTCTGAAATATCCGGCGCCGCGAAACCAGAAACAGTTGCGTCAGTTCTTGGGAACCTGTAACTTCCATAGCAAATTCATCGTCGCCTTATTGTATCTACACCGATGCATTCCGATACGGCATCAGTGGTATCCTGATGCAACGGCGAACTGACGGTAGAGCATACATTGTGCCGACTGCCTCAAGAGTATTGACGGCAGCTGAATGTAAATTTTCTGTTTGCGAATTGGAGCTTCTTGCGGTCGTGTACGCGCTGCAGAAGTTCAGACTATACATATTTGGCCAGCGTATTGTAGTCTGTTCCGACAATAAGGCGTTAACATTCATGAAAAGGTGTAATCTGGTGTTATGCAGATTCAAGAATACGATTTAGAAATCGTACATATCAAGGGAACTGATAACTTTTTGGCCGACATAATGAGTCGACACCCGGTTGGTCTAACAGGTAGGCAGATTGAAAACATGAGCAGACTGAGGGAAGTTCTGGGTACTAGGATCAATTTAGAACTAGACCCTAATGAGAAGAGGGAACTTAAAAACCTTAGTGTCCACCAAACCCAGGACCCTCGCATCCAGGAACTCACACAAAGGTTCTCACAGGACGCATCTTCGGGGGCTTCACGCCACAAAGTTGAAAATGGAATCTTGTACTGCCAGGGCAAGCTTCAAACGTATTGGCGACCCTACTTGCCTAGCCACTTGGAAACGAAAGTGATAAAGTTTGTGCATTGTTCACTAGGTCATTCGTGGACAGACAAGTGCATGGCACAAATCGCTCACTCGTTCTATGTGAAAAATCTTGCGAGAAAAGTGAGAAGATTTGTTGCTAGCTGCGCGATCTGTCAGAAGGTGAAACACCCTAACCGAAGTTATGACACGCAGATTAGGTCGCATTTGCCTAGAGAACCGGGAGATCTCCTAGCAGTGGACTTATATGGGAATTTGCCTGGGGCTAGGGGAGGCCTGAGGTACGTCTTGGTGTGTCTGGATGTGTTCTCAAGGCACGTTAAGCTATATCCACTACGGGCCACCACCACCAAGGCTTGCCTTAATAAGTTAACAGGCCATTATTTTACTCAGGTGCGACCACGGGACACAATTTAACAATGCCAAATGGAAAGGCACCCTAAAGGACATGGGAATAGAAACCAAATTTTCACCCATTCGCCATCCCCAGAGTAACCCGAGCGAACGCGTTATGCGTGGCCTCGGGACATTCTTCAAAACTTACTGTCATGAGGCACATAAGAAGTGGCCGGAACTTGTAACTTACGCGGAACGATGGATTAACTCAACCACAAGTGCTGCTACAGGCTACACTCCGATGGAGCTGATGTTTGGCGACCAAACCCCGGACCTCTTCCGGGATGTGCTGAAGAAGACCGCGGAACACGTTCCAGGAGAGATTTCCTTCGAGGAGAAATGGCTGCGGGTATACGCCAGAATGCAGCTAAAAGCGGCTGAACGTAAAAGAAAAAGGAAAATCGGAAACGCGAACTGGGAGCCAAAAGTTGATGACCAGGTACTGGTGCGCGTCCAACCTACGTCTGACGCCGCACAGGGCATTACGGCAAAATTCGTACGCCCATTTGAAGGACCATATTGGATTGTGGGAATATGCCCACCGGCTACGTACGAGATTGCCGATCAAGATGGGAAGCCGCGTGGCCGGTTTAACAAACGGGCATTAAAGTCGTTCTTGAAGAGCGAGGACGAAGCCTAAACCCGAGTCCATCATCGGTTATAGTATTTTTTTTTTTGCTTAGTATCGCTCGACGTTTCTTTTTCGTGCAGATTTATGGTACGGTTTGGACACAGCTAATTTGGAACGCCGAAGTCGTCTCCTTCCCTATCCTTTTCTTCTAACCTTTAAGGACCCGTAAGATTGCTTATGTTTGGTCGTTAAACTTTTTTTTTTTTGAAAGTTGAAGTATATTAACAAACGGTCCCGAGCCAGATTGAGATAACGTGCACTAATAATAAGAAAAGTTACCAGTTGAACCATAGGTACTATAATTTAGTAATATAAGAGAATGAGAGTAGAGTTTGTAAACTTTGTTACTTTTTCAGTCTAGTGAATGCTTGGGTATGAATGATTATGTGAGTGAAGCATTACTAAACAGGCAAACCAATTGCAATCGCAAGATTAGTGATGCATAGTGTCGTGCGTGTGGCAACATGAAGTGAATCAGTGCATATTCGAGTGACCACACTCCAAATGTGTCTCTCGTTGTGAAAATAAAGGTCTCCTGTTGGCGAATGTAACTTAAGAGATGGAACGTGAAAGAAACAAAAGACTGTGTAACCATGTAAGTTAAGACTTCGACACGGCAAACGCCTAATGTAAATTGAGAATCAGGTAGAGAGAATTCGCCGCAGCAGAAAGTGATTTGTTACCTATGTACTGTATTTTCTTTGTCCTATTTAGTATAGTTTGTGTTTGTTCTTTACTTCGTGGTCAAGCATCTGATGGGCGTAAGTGTAATCTCGATGGCTCCAAAGAATTTGTAACAGCGATATTACACTTAGGGAGTGATGTAACCGCTCATATGGAAGTAGTTAAGTTTTGTTAGTTTTTTTGTGTGTTTCCAGTATTTCAAAATCTTTCTGTAAGATTTTAGCACCACCTGCAGAGAACAAGGGTGGACTTCAGACCTAAGAGCTAGAAGTCATCTTTAGGCCATCTGGTTAAAATCCGATTTCGACTCCGTCTACGAAAGACAAAGAAGTGCCTTTAAGAACAAGTGTGGAGGATCGTGTTGGGCGGTCCGTGAGAGGTCTCTCTCTGAGAGCAGGGGGTGCTTCGCACCAAGCCCGGGATGCAGGCGCCGAAGAAAATTAGGGTAGAGACTCACTTTTGTTTTAAGTCGCGAAGGCGGAGGTTCTAGGACATACTGGAAACTATATTGTATTGAAATAAATAGTAGTGCCTTTCAACTTCTATCCGAATCATTATTGGCTGGTATGATCACGCCGTTAACACGACCTGAGAAAAGTGCTACATCCCGACTAGCTAGCTAGACCCTAAAAATCCTACACCCTGATAAGGCAACTGTTACGAGGCCACGAGCCGTGGACGGTCACATTACCTTACATTACAACACATTGCCTTGCCTTGCCTTGCCTTAATTTGACTTGCCTTGCCTTGCCTTGCCTTCCTTGCCTTGCCTTGCCTTGCCTTGCATTGACCTGCCTTGACTTGCCTTTCCATACATTACATTACCTTACCTTACCTTACTTTACATTACATTGCCTTGCCTAGATTTACCTTGCCTTGACTTGCTTTGTCTTGCCATGTCTTGCCTTGTCTTGTTTTGCCTTGACGTGCGTTGCCTTGCCTTGCCATGCCGTGCCATTCCTTGCTTTAACTTGCCTTGCCTTCCTTTTCTTTTCTTTCCTTACATTACATTATCTTACCTTAACTTACATTACATTGACTTGCCTTGTCTTGCCTTGATTTGCCTTGAAATTGCATTGTCTTGCCTTGCCTTGAATTGCTTTCCCTTGCCATTCCTTATATTACGTTACCTTACCTTACCTTACCTTACATTACATTATATTACCTTGCCTTGCCTTACCTTACTTTGCCTTGCCTTGCCTTCCCTTGCCTTATATTACATTACCTTACGTTACCTTACATTACATTGCCTTGCTTTGCCTTGCCTTACATTACATTACCTTACGTTACCTTACACTACATTACATTGCCTTGCCTTGACTGGCCTTGCCTCGCCTTGACTTGACTTGCCTTGTTTTGCCTTGCCTTGCCTTGCCATGCCTTGCCGTGACTTGCCTTGCCTTGCCTTGCCTTGATTTGCCTTGACTTGCCTTGCCTTGCCATTCCTTACATCACATTATCTTAACTGAACTTACATTACATTACATTGCAATGCCTTGCCCTGCTCTGCCCTGCCCTACCCTGCTCTGCCTTGCCTTGCCTTGCCTTGCCTTGAATTGCCTTGCCCTGCCCTGCCCTACATTGACCTGACCTGCCTGGTCCTGCCCTGCCCTGCTCTGCCTTGAAATACCTTGCTAACACTTGCTTTGATTTGCCTTGCCTTGCCTTTCCCTGCCTTGCTCTGCCCTGTTCTGCCGTGCCCTGCTATACCCTGCTCTGCCTTGCCCTGCCTTGCCTTGCCTTGCTTTAATTGCCTTGCCTTGCCTGGTCTTGCCTTTCCTTCCCTTGCCTTGACATGTCTAGCATTGCCTTGACTAGTCTTGCCTTGCCCTGCCTGCCTTGCCTTGCCCTGCCGTGCCCTGCCCTGCATTGCGATGCCCTGCTTTGCCTAGCCTTGCCTTGCCTTGCCCTGCCTTGCCTTGCCCTGTCTTGCACTGCCCTGACCTGTCCTACCATGTCCTGCCCTGCCCTGCCCTGCTCTGTCCTGCCTTGCCTAGCCTTGCCTTGCCCTGCAGTGAAATGCCTTGCCTTGGCTTGCCTTGTCCTGCCTTGCTCTGTACTGCCTTGCCTTGCCTTTCCTTGTCCTGCCCTTTTCTATACTGCTCTGCGCGGCCCTGCCCTGCCCTGCGCAGCTCTTCCCTGCCTTGCCCTGAACTGATCTGCCCTGCCTTGCCCTGCCCTGAACTGATCTGCCCTGCCTTACCCTGCCCTGCCCTGCCCTGGCCTACCCTGCCCTACACTGCCCTGCCTTGCAAGGCAAGGCTAGGCAAGGCAAGGCAAGACAAGGCACGGAAGGCAAGGCAATGCAAGGCAAGGTAAGGCAAAGCAAGGCAAGGCAAGGCAGGGCAGGGCAGGGCAAGGCAGGGCATGGAAGGGTAGGGTAGGGCAGGGCAGGGCAGGGCAGGGCAGGGCAGGGCAGGGCAGGGCAAGGCAGGGCATGGAAGGGCAGGGTAGGGCAGGGCAGGGCAGTGCAGGGCAGGTCAGGGCAGATAAAGTGAGGGCAATGCAAGGCAAGGCAAGGCAAGGCAAGGCAGGACAAGGCAGAGCAGGGCAGAGTAGGGCTGTGCAGGGCAGGGTAGAGCAGGACAGGGCAGGTCAGGGCAGGGCAAGGCAGGTCAGGGAAGGGCAAGGCAAGGCAAAGCAAGGCAAGACATGACAAAACAGGGCAGGGCAAGGCAGGACAACTCAAGGCAAGGCAAGCTAAGGCAAGGCAAGGCGAAGCAAGGCAGGGCAAGGGAAGACAAGCAATTCAAGACAAGGCAATGCAAGGCAAGGCAAGGGAAGTCAAGGCAATGAAATGAAATGTAAGGTAACTTAATGTAACGAAATGTAAGGCAAGGCTAGGCAAGTCACGGCAATGCAAGGCAAGGCAAGGCAAGGCAAGGCAAGGCAAGGAACGGGAAGGCAATGTAATGTAACGTAAGGTAACGTAATGTAAGGCAAGGCAAGGCAAGTTAAGGCAAGGCAAGGCACGGCAGGTCAAGGCGAAATAAGGCAAGGCAAGGAAAGACAAGGCAAGGCAAGTAAAGGTTAAGGCAAGGCAAGGCAGTGCAAGGTAATGTAATGTAATGTAAGGTAAAGTAAGGTAACGTAATGTAAGACAATGCTAGGCAAGTCACGGCAATGCAAGGCAAGGCAAGGCAAGGAACGGGAAGGCAATGTAATGTAACGTAAGGTACCGTAATGTAAGGCAAGGCAAGGCAAGTTAAGGCAAGGCAAGGCACGGCAAGGCAAAGCAAGGCAAGGCAAGGCAAGGAAATGCACCCAAAGCAAGGCAAGGCAATGTAATGTAATGTAAGGCAAGGCAAGCAAAGGCAAGGCAAGCAAAGTCAAGGCAAGGCATTTCAAGGCAAGGCAAGGCAAGGCAATGTAATGTAATGTAAGGTAACGTAATGTAACGTAATGTAAGGCAAGGCACGGCAAGGCAAGGCAAAGCAATCCAAGGCAAGTCAAGGCGAGGCGAGGCAAGGCACTGTAATGTAATGTAAGGTAACGTAAAATAACCTAATGTAAGGCAAGGCAAGGCAAGTCACGGCAAGACAAGGCAAGGCAAGGCAAGTCACGGCAAGGGAAGACAAGGCATGGCAAGCCAAGGCAAGGCAATGCAATGTAATGTAAAGTAAGGTAAGTAAGTTAACGTAATATAAGGCAAGGCAAGGCAATATAATGTAATGTAAAGTAACATAAGGTAACGTAATATAAGGCAAGGCAAGACAAGTCAGGGCAAGGCAAGCCAAAGCAAGACACGGCAAGACAAGGCAAGGCAAGGCAAAGCAAGGCAAGGCATGTCACAGCAAGGAATTTCAAGGCAATGCAAGGCACGGCAAGGCAAGGCAAGTCAAGCCAAGGCAAGGCAAAACAAGGCAAGGCAATGTAATGTAATGTAAGGAAACATAATGTAATGTAATGTAAGGCAAGGCACGGCAAGTCAAGGCAAGGCACGGCAAGGCCTGGCAAGGCAAGGCCTGGCAAGGCAAGGCAAGGCAATGTAATGTAAGGTAACGTAAAGTAACGTAATGTAAGGCAAGGCAAAGCAAGTCATGGAAAGACATGGCAAGGCAAGTCACGGCAAGGGAAGACAAGGCAAGGCAAGTCACGGCAAGGTATTACAAGGCAAGGCAAGGCACGGCAAGACAAGGCAAGGCAAGGTAAGGCAAGGCAATGGAAGGCAAGGCAAGGCAAGGCAAGACAAGGCAAGGAAAGGCAACGCACTACAAGACAAGGCAAGTCAAGGCACGGCAAGGCAAGGCAAGGCAAGGAAAGGGAAGACAAGGCAAGAGAAGACAAGGCAAGGCAATATAATGTAATATATTGAAAGGTGACTTAAGGTAACGTAATGTAAGGCAAGGCAAGTCAAGTCACTGCAAGGCAAGGAAAGGTAATGCAAGGCAAGGCAAAGCAAGGCAAGGCAAGGAAATGAAATGTAATATAATGTAACGTAAGGTAACGTATTGTAAGGCAAGGCAAGTCACTGCAAGTTAAGGCAAGGCAAGTCAAGGCAAGGCAAGGGAAGGCAAGGCAAAGCAAGGCAAGGCAAAGGAAGGCAAGGAAAGGCAAGGCAAGCCAAAGCAAGGCAACGCAAGGCAAGGCAAGGCAATGCAAGGCAAGGCATGGCAAGGCAAGGCAAGGCAAGGCAAGGCAAGGAAAGTCAAGGCAAGGCAAGGCAAGGCAATGTGATGTAATGTCAAGTAACGTATGGTAACGTAATGTAAGGCAAGGCAAGGCAAGTAACGGCAAGGCAAGGCAAGGTACGGCAAGACAAGGCATTACAAGGCAAGGCAAGGAAAGGCAAGGCAAGGCAATGCAATGGAATGTAATGTAAGATAAAGTAATGTAACGTAATGTGAAACAAGGCAAGGCAAGTCACGGCAAGACACTGCAAGGCATGGCAAGGCAAGGCAAGGCAAGGCAATGCAAGCCAAGGCAAGTCAACGCAAGGCAAGTCAAGGCAAGATAAGGTAAAGCAAGGCAGGGCAGGGCAGGGTAGAGCAGGGCAATGAAAGACAAGTCAAGGCAAGGCAAGGCAAGGCAATGTAATGTAATGTAAAATAAAGTAATGTAACGTAATATAAGGCAAGGCAAGCCAAAGTCAAGGCAAGACAAGGCAAGGCTAGGCAAGGCAATATAATGTAATGTAAGGTAAAGTAAGTTAACGTAATGTAAGGCAAGGAAAGGCAAGTCACGTCAAGGCAAGGCAAGGTAAGGCAAGGCACGGCAAGGCAAGGCAATAAAGTCACGGCAATGCAAGTAAAGGCAAGGTACGGCAATGCAAGGCTAGGCAAGACAAGGCAAGGCATGGAAATGTATTGTAATGTAAGGTAACGTAAGGTAATGTAATTTAAAGCAAGGCAAGGCAATTCACGGCAATTCAAGGCAAGGAACGGGAAGGCATGGCAGGGCAAGGCAAGGCAAGGCAAGGCAATGTAATATAATGTAAGGTAACGTAATGTAACGTAATGTAAGGCAAGGCAAGGCAAGTCACGGCAAGGCAAGATAAGGCAAGGCTAGGCAAGGCAAGGCAAGGCAAGGCAAGGCAAGGCAAATCAAGGCAAGGCAATATAATGTAAAGTAAGATAACGTAAGGTAACGTAAAGTAAGGCAAGGCAAGGCAAGTCACAGTAAGGAATTTCAAGGCTAGGCAAGGCACGGCAATGTAAGGCAAGGCAAGGCAAGGCAAATTATGGCAAGGCAATGCAAGGCAATGTAATGTAATGTAAGGAAACGTAATGTAACGTAATGTAAGGCAAGGCAAGGCACGGCAAGTCAAGGCAAGGCAAGGCAATGTAATGTAAGGTAAGGTAACGTAAAGTAACGTTATGTAAGGCAAGGCAAAGCAAGTCACGGAAAGACATGGCAAATTCAAGTCACGGCAAGGGAAGACAAGGCAAGGCAAGCAAGGCAAGGCAATGTAATGTAAAGTATGGTAACATAAGGTAACGTAATATAAGGCAAGGCAAGGCAAGTCACGGCAAGGCAATACAAGGCAAGGGAAGGCACGGCAAGACAAGGCAAGGCAACGGAAGGCAAGGCAAGACAAGGCAAGGCAAGGCAAGGCAAGACAAGACAAGGCAAGGAAAGGCAACGCACTACAAGACAACGCAAGTCAAGGCACGGCAAGGCAAGGCAAGTGAAGGCCATGCAAGGAAAGGGAAGACAAGGCAAGAGAAGACAAGGCAAGGCAAGGCAATATAATGTAATATATTGAAAGGTGACGTAAGATAACGTAATGTAAGGGAAGGCAATGCAAGTCACTGCAAGGCAAAAAAGGTAATGCAAGGCAAGGCAAGGCAAGGAAATGAAATGTAATATAATGTAACGTAAGTTAAAGTATTGTAAGGCCAGGCAAGGCAAGTCACTGCAAGGTAAGGCAAGGCAAGGCAAGGCAAGGCAAGGCAAAGCAAGGCAAGGAAAGGCAAGGCAAGGCAAGGCAAGGCAAGTCAAGGCAAGGCAAGGCAAGGCAAGGCAACGCAAGGCAATGCAAGGCAAGGCATGGCAAGAAAAGGCAAGGCAAGATACGGCAAGGCAAGGCATTACAAGGCAAGGCAAGGAAAGGCAAGGCAAGGCAAGGCAAGGCAAGGCAACGCAATGCAACGCAAGGCAATGCAAGGCAAGGCATGGCAAGAAAAGGCAAGGCAAGATACGGCAAGGCAAGGCATTACAAGGCAAGGCAAGGAAAGGCAAGGCAAGGCAAGGCAATGCAATGGAATGTAATGTAAGGTAAAGTAATGTAACGTAATGTGAAACAAGGCAAGGCAAGTCATGGCAAGGCAAGGCAAGGTAAGGCAAGGTACGGCAAGGCAAGGCAAGTCAGGGCAAGGAACGGCAAGGCAAGGCAAGTCACGGCAAGGCAAGAAAAGGCAAGGTACGGCAATCCAAGGCAAGGCAAGACAAGGCAAGTCAAGTCAAGGCAAGGCAAGGCATGGCAAAGCAAGTAAGGTAAGTCAAATCAAGCAAAGCAGGGCACGGCAAGTCAAGGCAAAGCACGGCAAGGCAAGGCAAGGCAAGCCAAGGCAACGCAAGGCAAGGCACGGCAAGGCAAGTCAAGGCAAGGCAAGTCAAGGCAAGTCAAGTCAAGCACGGCAAGGCAAGGCAAGGCAAGGGTAGGAAAGGCAAGGCACGGCAAGGCAAGGCAATATAAATCAAGGCATGGAAAGGCAAGGCAAGGCATGGCAGCCCAAGGCAAGGCAAGACAGGGCAAGGAAAGGGAAGGCAAGGCAAGTCAAGGCAAGACAAGATAAGGCAAGGCAAGGCAAGTCAAGTCAAGCAGAGCAACGCAAAGCAAGGCAAGGCAAGGCAAGGCAAGGCAAGGCAAGGCATGTCAAGTCAAGGAAGGCAAGGCAAAACAAGGCAACTGAAGGCAAGGCAAGGCAAGGCAAGGCAATGCAATGCTAGTCAAGTCAAGCAAGGCAAGGCAAGGCAGGGCAAGGAAAGTCAAGGCACGGCACGGCAAGTCAAGGTAAGGCAAGGCAAGGCAAGACAAGGGAAAGCAATGCAAGGCAAGGCAAGGCAAGACAATCAAGGAAAGGCAAAACAAGGAATTTAAAGGCAAGGCAAGCCAAGTCAAGCAAGGCACTGCAATGCAAATCAAAGCAAGGCAAGGTAATGCAAGTTAAGGCAGGGCAAGGCAAGGCAAGTCAAGCAAGGCAAGGCAAGGGAAGGCAAGGCAAGGAAAGGCAAGGCAAGGCAAGGCAAGTAAAGTCAAGGCAAGGCAATGCAAGGAAATGCAAGGCAATCAAGACAAATAAATCAAGTAAGGCAAGGCAAGGCACGACACGCCAATTCAAGGCAAAGCAAGGCAAATCAAGGCAAGGCAAGTCAAGTCAAGCAAGGCAAGCAAGGAAAGTAAAGGCAAGGCACGGCAAGGCAAGGCAAGTCAAGGAAAGCAAGTAAAGTCAAGCAAGGCAAGGCAAGGCAAGGCAAGGCAAGGCACGGCAAGTCAAGGCCATGCAAGGCAAGGCAAGTCAAGTCCAACAAGGCAATTTTAATAACCTAAACTCTCTAAACATCTTTTGTATTATAACATTTAAAACAATTGATTGTCAGATATTTATATATTTTCTGCTGTATTGTCTGGTGGTTTTAGTACAAATTGATTCAACGGCATACCTTCACTTTTAATTACAGTAATTACCTCTTCGTAAGTATAAGAATCTTGGCTTTCGCTGTTTCGAACTTTCAGAATATCAACTGAAAGAATTTAGAATTTTAATACGATAGAGATCTTATTTTACCTTAAAACTAATTAGTTTTGCAAACTAAACATAACGGCATCGTCTTTGTTGCAGTATCCATATAATTGTATTGTGTTATTTTGTTTCATTACGTTTAATAAATTCTTTCAAACGTCATGCTGTTCAATTTTATAATTGCATCAAGCACTATGTTCCACTTGAAGATGGCCCTTCAAAGCTCCGAATCATGTGGCTTTGTTATCTGTTTTTTGTATTTCTTTAATGTTTTACATTTATATTATTATTCCCTAGGTGGATTATTTGCGTTTATTTATATTTCTTCATTTATTTTAATTTGTGTATAATATTGTTTCTATTTTAGGTTTGCCTGTATTTTGCTGTCATATTGAATACTGTTATTTATTTTGTGTTCTGAGGACAGGTCCATATGAACTGGATCTTACTGTACTATTAATTTATGTATTATCGTACCTAAATATCGAGAATATATAATTGCGAGAGAATATAAATGGCTCTAAAGTATGAATAAAGTATATTTTTGGTTATTATAATTGTATAATATATATTACTGACGATATAAACATCTAATTTTGTGTAACATGGAAAAATGCGTGAAAAGTCTCGGACAATTGCAATAAATTAGCAGCTCTGCACCTACACAAAATGTTTTGTTTAAAAGTCAGATTTTATTGTTGGAACATTTATCTGTTATAATCCAAAGAATGTTGTGCAAAATGCCTGTTACCACTCCTTTTTGAGTTTTCAAATACCAAACATTGTGTGGGTTAAGTAAATAATGTGCATCAAAAGACTAGTTTTAAAACCTGTACTACGTATTCAGAGTGTTTAAAAAACTACCGCCATCTTAATTATTGCTGAAAACAGTAAATTTCTTTTTTACGCAGTAAAGGACAAATTTTAGACAGAATGAGCACATTTAATGTTGTGGGGATAGAAGTGAGTAATTTTTCGTGATTCTGAATCTCCATAGGATACAATCAGTCATGAAATAAAATCCTATTTTGTGAAAGTCGATTAAAACTCTATACACTATCAGAGTTTCAATAAGTTGGATACATTAACACTAAAAGGTAATAAGCTGGTTGTAACCCCAAGTGAATACCAATTATGACGATTACATTCTACAACTGGACGGAATGTACGAGTGCTTCTCAATCGTGTTTTTCCACAGCGCTGGATCGGACGTGCTCCTGCAAATGGAGACAACAACTTTCTCCTTTGGCCAGCCCGTTCGCCAGATCTTACACCGTGCGATTTCTTTCTTTGGGGGTTCTTTAAAGACAGCGTTTATGTACCACCATTGCCCTCGTCCACCCATGAACTTCGTGATCGGATAACGCATGCACTGCAAGCCATTACAGCGGACATGCTAACACCGGGTCTGGGATGAGTTTGATTACCGTGTAGATGTGTGTCGTGTGACCCAGGGTGCACGCATTGAAGGATTGTAATTAAAGCATTAGAAACTTGGACAGTTGCCGCCGCTGACGGTGTATGTTGTGCCCGTGTGAGGTTAGAAATAAATTTTTTATTTACTTTTGAAAACGCACCATTCTTTTGTGTATACCCTGTAGATTCGAGCACCTGGCAGATAGCTTCAACATTCGCTTTGACTTCTAGACCCCGCGTTATTTTAGAAAGAAACCGTTTTACAATACACGCATTCAGTAGACTTACAAACAACGCTGTGATAGCCGAGATCAGAGGTTTAAAGACGCTAATACAAAATTCTTGTTCCTGTACGCCTAGCTTATTCGAACAAACTTTATATGCATTTATCATTTTGTCAACGCGAGTTACGTGAAGTGTTCATATCATCGCTAATGAACTAAACTAACTAACTAACTAGATGGCTTAGGGAACCCGAAGTTTTATCACCGAATTAACCAAAGCCCTCCACCGGTCTCTGTCATGAGTCAGCAAAATCCAGTCTCCAATGATCTGAGCATCCTGGTCAAAAAGTCATTTACGAGACTATTTCTTTCCTCTTACCGAACTCTACGCCACTTATGTTCCTGAAAGACATGAACGTTGGTAAACCAATGTAATATAGAAATTTTAAAATTTAGAATATTATAAATTAGTATATGTAGTAATATTGTAATAATGTGCCATAAAGCGACCCAACGAAATATCCTCGAAGTTATATAATTATTTTCGGGTGTCATTACAGATTTGAAGCTGCAAATGTGGATGTGCTGGTGATTAAACCATCTATTCCCCCACCCCCTGGTTTAAAAAGGATGTGGAAACTTTAAATCTGAAGTTGGCGACTATTCCTCATAATCCCTCTCCATAAACTCTGTCCGAATCTCTTAGACTTCATCTAAAGTACGCGCAGAAACAAAAGTGAGACAAAGAAAAAGAAATCAGTCTCAAACTCTTGCTGCAGATGCTGAAGTTCTTTCGGAGCTGCCCTTCCTTCCACTGTTTTATGTACCTGTGGACCCTCCTGAAGCACGTGCGATATTGGATCCAGAGTCAATTGCGAGTAAGTAATGAGCGGAAGTAATAGCATTGATGCGACCTCTCGTTCTTTTGGTGGGTGGATGAACAACCCGATATCCACCCCTCTAAGTAATTTCCCCGCAAATGACCGAAGGAATAAAAGAACACCATTTAGCAGTACGTTCGTCTATTTATTAATTTTCTGTTTTATACCCGTTCTTCTTCCGGGCCTATATTAAAATGAACTTATAAATGACACTCGAAGGAAACATGTCCAATGCAGAGAATATGGCCTAGTTACTGCCATACTCACACCTTAACAGGATATCACACAAAAAAGGAACGTGAGGTCACAAATATCGGCCAAGGTTTGTTTGGTGACGCAGTCGCCAACTGCGCGGCGTTACATGTTTTCAGACGCCATTAAATATCGGAAGAAGAAAAGAAACAACTTGATTCTAATTTTTATAATACAATTAACTCGCTATTAAAATTCGTAAATATAAAAATATTAATTGGTACATGCTGAATGAAAACGGAAAATTCTGTACTTTTATTCAGTACAACTGTATTTTTCATCATTCTTTGTTAGATATTCTTCTGGCAGGGATAATGCAAACTTAACAAGTGTAAGTTACATGGATCAATTCCCCCCTCCCAAGAATTAACCTACCCATTTTTAAGGATTATTTTAATAACGTCAGAGAATTCTTCATGCGATTAAATATTATGGACCGGCCTGAAACGATTTAAAATGTTTACAAACCGGATGCAGGTTTATCTTTTTATAACAAGGATTTGTCACTTCACTTCAAGTTAAAAATATAAATATCCTTTTTGCTGCTTTCAGATTAAAAAGTAAAAATATTCCTTAATAATCTTATGAATTTTCATGTATCTCAATTATTTGAATTAATTTTTTTTCCAAGGACGAGTATGGTCAAAAGCTCACCTTTCAGAAAATAATTATTTTATGTGCGCTTATGACAAAGGACGAAGGATATAACATTCTGTTAACGTCCTATTTGCCGTAGTGGATGTGCATAACGCGTTTATTTTAAAATTATTTTTTATTATTGTTATTATTATTATTAAAGAACAGAGAACCTTAGCCTACGAATTATACGAAAGCATCCCGTTGCAGATTATATAAACAATAAAACTTCTCCTTACTTTTAATCACGCAACTTGCAAGTATGTTTAACCAAAATAATTAACTATTAAAACATTAAATGTATAATGTTTCGGCCATACTAGGCATTCTCAGGTAAGTGTAGACTTAAGAAGTTAATATATAGTAATCATGCAAGATTACATATATATGTATTACAATAAAAACAAATAATGAAGAGGTTATATACATGTAAAATTTCGTTGAATGTATAAAATGTTTAAATTTGTATCTGTAGTCATCAAAGGTCATGCGATAAAAGTGGTTTACATAAACAAATACAAGAATTATGATATATGTTGTTACAGAATAATATTAACTTTAGATATAATATATTTCAGCTGTTATTATGTGTTGGCTTTTGGTTAGGGCTCCTTGCAATAGTGATGGCGGGGTTATATATTGATGGATTCGCAAGGGGACTTCATGTGCCGTATTAAGCGGGAGACAAGTGTGGGAATATGATAAGCGACCTCCTGGAAAAGATTACATATATTTTTGTTACTTCAAGAAGATTCTTGAAATATGTAATAAACGCTTCGAGCAACTGAAACCTAATGTTTTAATAATAAATTGGTGTAAATACGTGGAGATTAATCACCGAGTTGCCTGGCGAAATAAAGATCCGTGCGATAGGTAGGGGCGCCGATGGTGCTATTTCCTTGTGGATCTTCGGGAGCCAATGCAGTCTAGGAGGCCTCGAACTCCGTGGCCTCAGTTGTTCGATGACCTCGGGAAGCGATGGCTGCTTGAGAAGAATAGCGGTCTTCCGTCCACGGCAACCTCCTATATATGACTCCTGAGCCAGCACTTAGACAAAAACATTTTAGGCCTTGCTCCGAAAATCTTCCTTCGGCCTGTGAGATTGCCTCGGGACTTTAGACTCCTGGCGTGTATAGAGCGCACTGCGAATGCGGTAAAGTCTACATCGAACAGACCGGCCGATCCATCGATACCAGAATCAATGACCACCAGCACTACATCCGTCTGGAGTATTTACACAAATCCGCCGTGGCCGATCACAGTATCAACCTGGGTCACCCATTCCACTCCAGAATACCACAATCCTTATCCACCAAATCCAAATACAAGGACCGGATGATCAGGGAGGCAATTGAGATGAAGCTGAGCACAAACAACTTCAACAAGGAGGATGACCGCCTGAACCGATCATGGAAATTCTTCATCAGCGCTCTCGAAGGTTAATCAAATCTAAAACGGCGAGAGTGGAGGGCAGATATTCTAAAACGTTTTTAACAGCACAATATTATCTACTCTGCGACGCACTTCTTCTACAAGCGATTCACAGCTCAACTATTTCTGCAATAACGAAAGCGGATTGTTGACGGTAGTAATGAAACACAAATATGCCGAATAAACAGATAACATAACAGTTAGTTTCTTAGGCAACATAACAATGCACGCAGGAGTTCATATAAAATCTGACCATTGTTGTCGGTCCATATTTACACATTGTTAACATACTGCCTCCATCATCAGGGCGATGGAGTATGAAGATTTTTGTCTTCTGGGTTGTTGCACTGTGTAGTATGGTCGATGTTTACCAACGATTCATCGCCCTGATGATGGAGGCAGTATGACCTCTGAAACGTTGGTTAACATCTACCAGACTACATAGCGCAACAACCCAGAAGACAGAAATCTTCATACTCACCGCCCTGATGACGGAGGCAGTATGACCTCTGAAACGTTGGTAAACATCGACCAGACTACACAGCGCAACAACCCAGAAGACAGAAATCTTCTATCTTTCATAAATTTAACTCTTGAAAAATGTGGGTTAGACGAGAGAACATGACCTCCATGAAAGATAAACCAACATATTCTCTATCAAGAAAAAAAGAGACGGTTCAGTCATAATTTCTTATCGAAAACTTTCAGTATGTTATCGAACGGCGCACGATGAGATCGATTCTATTTTCCGTTAAAGTATTTCCCACATAAACTAAAAGCATTTTCATAAAAGATTCACTACGCCTATCAGTAACAGTTTAATGATTTTTCATTAAACATGGATGGCGCGCGCGCGTGCACACACACACACAGAGAGAGTACATTATCATTTATACGCGTCGCGATGCCTTTTCAAGGGGTATATGCAATGTGGATGCAATTCCGCCAATCCGTCTGTCGGATTTAAGAAAACTCGACAATGGAGAAAATTTTAATTTTGGTTCGTACAGGTTAGCTATAAGAATGGAACTTATCATTTACATAAATTCAAATAGAATTTCGTCTAATAAAACGTCGATTTATATAACAACATTCTGAATAACTTGTTATATGAATTTTTGATTTAATTAAGAGAAACAAATTAAAATTAAAATTTTGACATGGTGACAGTTAACAAGTTTCCATTCACGTGTCTACACGGTAGGTACTTTAGTGCAAAGGAATATAAACCAACGCAAGAAACAGGAAATGCACTTAAAGAAAATATTCGACAATTGATTTCTGCAATTTCCCAAGAAGAGCTTCGTCGAGTATTTTGAAACATATTAACGAGATGTGAAGTCGCCTGCAAGCACAAGGAAGTCACTTTGAACATCTTTTGTGATTTAAGGTAAGAACAATTAATGTAATAACATGTATTAGTGACGAGAAATATTCGTAGTTTGCTGTTACTAGCGGCACTGAAACTGATTCGCCGGTCACCCACCGGAAGAACGCGCATGACTCCCGCCGACATCAACAGAGCGCCGGCCGACCACGCAATGCAAGCACGACCGCAGCCTTATAAGTTGCAGACCCGGTACTATGTAGGAGGCAGTGTAAGGCCCAGAGCAGAACTGGTCAATATGTGTTTCTGGCACTAATCAAATCCTCGTTGACCAGTCTATAACTAGCTCAGGATGTAAGGTAAACCAAATGTTACTATAACTATAGTTGTGACCATTTTATAGTTGAAGCAGTTTAGGAAATAAATTCAGATGCCTTTTCTCCTTCACGTTTTTCAATCTATATGGTGAGGCTAGTGGGGATACTATAATTGCAAAATATGCAATCTTGTGGTTTCAGTGCATAACATTCATTAGTACTGATTATTACCAAATTAAAACTTGGCAGATACGACCTCAAAGCTTTGACATCATGATGATGTATGTAGTTGCTAATAAATAGCAAATGTATTTCCTATAATTTGCATGTTTTTGTTATGATCTGCAACCAATCTAAATTAAATATTTTAGCAGTTACCATCATGAAAGAGAATTCAAAGTACAGCTTTTTATGCTTGCCTTGTGGTTAAATGAACATCTTAATAATTAGTAAACATTTACTGTTGAAAGAGGGCTTGTTTGAGGCACTTAAAGGGATGTGGTAGTATGGAAATTATAACAGCCGTAAGTCACAACTACTTATCAAAAACTTGTCTTCAATAAACAGTCTTTCTTGAATCAAATGAAAATATTAACCAATTAATCTGATCAAAAGTCATGCGTACTCTTTTAATGCCTCAACAAATTATTTCTGAACAACTATTTCCCTTAAAATGGTAGTTTTCTAAGTTGTTACAGCCTGCAGTCTGGTAGACGTTTCAGAGGTGCTTGTTACCTTCATCATCAAGATGATCATAATTGCCTTGGCAGTGGAGACAGTAAGAACATCTGAAACATATGTAAATTTCTACAAGGCACAATATCCGAGAAGACAGAACCAGGAACCAGATGCTGAAACTTCAGGGTCCTGAGAGAGCTTCACAGTAACAAGGGACAACTCTGATTATCAGCTGGGATAAACATGACATGGACCACCCCTATTTGCTTGCCGTCAGACAGCATGGCATACTATGTGAAGGTGGCTGAGTAGCATACAAGGATGGTCATTTAATGCACCAGACTGGGATGAGAGGATACCATTCTTGGTGCTGGCCTACAGAGCATCAACCCATGACACCTCATGTAACAGCAAGTTGACACAAACAACCAAGAAAGCAAACTTAGTTTTGACATTTACAGGAAACACACTACCGCATATCACTCGTGTCATCCATTTAGACACAGATGAACAGGTACGTAGTATTCAGTGAATGGGATAAACACATACCATATGGTGCGAATATATGTAAGGCAAAAGATTCATTACAGAATTCTAATGACAATTCCTTGCCAATACCAACAGAATCAATATCTTTTACATAGGTCATCAAACCAGAAAAATAATCTTTTTTAAACACTGAAATCCATATTCATTTAATAACATCAGTTAAATTAAGTGAAAAACCATCATACTGATACACATAAGAACAAAGATTTTTAACAATTGGCTTCCCAAGATTACCCCAAAAAGTACTTAGATTAAACCATATTACAGAGAACAAACATTCTACTAAAACCAATTCAAAATTTTATCTCTGCTTTATATGACTGTGATGTTGTTCTGAGTTTTGTGCTGTCACAAGTCTTCTGTAGTATCAGAGAATCATACTGTCACCATCTTCAAGCCCCAAGTGGCAAAGCTTTCTTATTTTCTCACAAAAATCAGTAGAGAAAAATAGTCTCCACCTTCAGGGCTGAATGGCAAGGCATTTCATATACACAAAAGTACTGCCACCTCTCAACTGACGATGGAGAGAGTCTACAGACACATAGGGTCTACAATTTATGCTGTAACGGCCTTGCTTGCATTGCGTAGTCGGCCGAGTGCACTGTTGGTGTGGGACAAAGATAGCGTGTTATTCCCGTGAGTCACAGGCGAATCAGTTTCATTGCGTCTCTTGTCGCGGATTGACGTTGATAATATGGTGTACAGTATTAAGCAACGTGTGTTCTTAGTCGAAACATATGCCAAATATTCATCCTACGGAAGATGCCGCCGTAAATATCGCAGACATTTTCCCGGTGAAAGTGTTCCTAGCAGGCCCACGATAGAGAGATTAATAAAAAAATTTCGTAGTACGGGATCAGTTTTGGATAAAAAGAAGAACAGGAAACGGAGTGTATTGACGGAAGAGAAATTGGATGAAATTGGGGCTTTCTTAGAAAAAAGTCCAAGGAAATCTTTGGTACGTTTAGCTGCACAATCTGGCGTGTCATTGGGATCTGCTCACACAGTAACGAGACTTCTGAAATTGCGATCATGTAAGACCACTGTTGTTCAGAGACTCACAAATCCTGACACTGGTGCTTGCCTGCAAGCACAAGGAAGTCACTTTGAACATCTTTTGTGATTTAAGGTAAGAACAATTAATGTAATAACATGTATTAGTATCGAGAAATATTCGTAGTTCGCTCTTACTAGCGGCACTGAAACTGATTCGCCTGTGACTCACGGGAATAACACGCTATCTTTGTCCCACACCAACAGTGCACTCGGCCGACTACGCAATGCAAGCAAGGCCGTTACAGCATAAATTGTAGACCCGGTACTATCTCAATCTGCGGGGACAAAGTGGCAGCATAAAAAGCATTACCACCTTGTAGGATGTGAGGTTCTCTCACAGTGGTGAGTACGGAGATGGCTGTCTTCTGGATTGTAGCACCTTGTAATCTGGTAGACGTTTACTAGAGTTTCAGATGTCTTTCCTGCCTCCATCATCAAGATGATGTCTATTCATCGGCCTGATAATGGCGGCAGCAAAGACCTCTGAAACTTTGGTAAACTTATACCAGTCTTAAAACTTTGCATACCGTGTAAAAGTAAAAGTAAAGTTTGTCCCACTATACGCCATGTAGGCGTTTGGGGTGAGAGGAGGTATAGCTCCTCCCTTCCTTGACCTCGGCAATAGATAGGGGTGAGTGGTCAGCATCACGCCCCGGCCGGCTTTACCCCCGGGAAAGGATCCCGGTACCCATTGTAGAGGAGGCTGGGTGGGCCCCAGAGCCGGTCTGGACGCAGAGGCTAGAGGAAAAATCCTCTGCCCCCGTCGGGGATCGAACCCCGGCCGTCCAGCCCGTAGCTAGTCACTATACTGACTGAGCTATCCCGGCTCATTTGCATACCGTGTAGTGTATTAGAATATAGAGTAAACAAACCAACAACTATTAATGCTATGATGGACACTATTGCCATATGGTTCAAACTAGATTCAGAATTAAAAATGAAAAGGTATTTGACAAGATTTTTGAAGTGACACTACACTAGATGCTGTTATTTACAGGAGTAAAACTTGCGCTTAGCTATTGATCCTGTTGTTCGGTGGCCGTAGCTGGTCTCGGCGAGCTATAGTCGCGTCGTCTGTACCTAAGAACTCCAGAACCGTGGGTGAGAGACTGTCAGTTGGAAATGCAAGGGTATAAATAAGCTTGAAATCAGGGTGGCAAACTACTGAAAATTTTTACTTTCTCCTGTTTAATGCTAGGTCAAATAATACGTTAGAATCTTTGGTGTTTTGTTCGTTAAAGATGGCTTTGTGTTTACTGCTTTTGTATATATGGAATTTTTCTAAAATATCTAGCATTTTACCCTTTGGAGCTATTCTTAATATGTCCATGATATCATCTATGGGGCCGTATTCATGTCCGTGTTCGAGGATGTGTTCTGCATATTTTGATTTTGTTAAATTGAATCTAATGTCGTGGACGTGTTCTTTAAATCTAGTTTTAAAATCCCTACCGGTTTGGCCAATATAGAACAAATAATGCATGCACCGTATCTACAAAGTTTGGACAGACAACTTATAAGCAAAGAAGACACGTTTCTGTGGCTAACAAGAGGAGATCTGAAAGGGGAAACTGAAAGTCAAATTATAGCAGCACAAGACCAGGCACTAAGCACAAAATATTACACAACAAAAATACTGAAAACAGATACAGACAGCAAATGCAGATTATGTCAGCAATTTGATGAGACGACAGATCACGTTATGTCCGGATGCCCCGTGCTGGCAAAAGAGCAGTATATACAACGACATGATCGTGTCTGTACTCAGTTACATTTTAACATATGCAGGAATGCTGGGGTAAAGCTAGAAGAGAAGAACTGGTATGAACACATCCCGAAGACAGTGGAGACAAGTGAAGATGGCCAAATAACTATTTTGTGGAACCAACAAGTCAGAACAGATAGAACCATTACAAATAATAAACCAGATATTATAATTCGAAACAAAAACGGAATTTGCCTCTTAATTGACATAACAATACTGACTGACAGGAATGTTATGGGGCTCTGTTAGGTTCTGATCTTCACGTCGTGCAGACCCGATCTACACGTACTTTAATTTATTATACAAACAGCTGAATCATCGCGCTGCCTTGCATTAACTGTAACTGGTTATACTTATATGCATTAAGCAAGTTAAAGAATAAGGCAGTGTTAATGTTGAATCATACCAGAGTTACAGTGCACAAATATCAGCGAAGGCCTAATCAAAACAGCAACATTTATATTATTATGTAACTTGACGGCAACATGGCCCTCAGGTTCAGCACTTTTTCTTAAAGTAATAGAACGTCCAGAAATAAACTTTATTCTCATGCAACACATACTAAAATGTTGCAAAATACTTCTGCTGACCTTGAAAGTGAGACTGTGTGTCCGGTAACCGAGGGTGAGCATCCACACCAAACTGGTCTTCATCATCATCATCGACAATGTTGTCATCGAGAAACAGGAAGTATAGCTGAAGTACAGCTGAAGTACTGCCTTTGCCCTGATATTGTAACCGTCACTTTTCTTACACCACACGTCACACTGCTTGTTTTGTATAGTCGTAGCCTGGTTTGCTCATATGGTTACAGCTTCTTGACGTGGGATTGTTGATGATGGTGTGAGGTTGTCGGTGAGCACGAGTTTCCGACTCCCCGGGAACATACGGGGATTAGAAGGTGGAGCAGGTTTCTGCACAAATGGATAACAAAGTTTTTCTGTGTTGCACTGATGGACGACACTTTATCGTTCCTTAATACACGCAGGAACATATATATCTTAAGCACTATTCATGGAGGCAGCTGGATGGCTCGGGTGTTCCTTTGTTCTTTCGTATGTTTGCTAAAGAAAAACACCCCCGCTCAACCGAAGGACCAAAACTTTAGAGAGCGCCCCGCAACCACGATCGCCCTTAAATACTCCTGCATTACGTAATTTGTTATTGAATTTGGCTTAAATGCGGCGATCTAATTCGTTCCTCCACAACGGCAGGAACGCGCCTATAAGCTGAGTTCAAATTCAATTGGTCCATCGCAAGGATGCGATGGTCGTAATGCAGTCATCACACCACATCTGGAAGGGATGCACTCCATGTGTGGGGTGGCTTAAGTATTTTCTTTGTTGGTTTATGTTTGCCTTTTTTTTTCTACTCCAGGCTCCCTTGGGACAGAAAGAATGCCTAGGAGGGTGACCCGCAAGTGGCCATGTGGGCCACATTCCTTCAACTCAATGTGTTTACAAAGCCAAAATTAAGCATTCAGTCTAATTTAGGTGAAGCAAGGCGTTCCAAAAATCATGTAATTACACCTTCTTCGTTTTTCTTATAAGCCAGATCAACATGCCGAAGCCTGGTTTACCTTTCATCTCAAGGCCCAGTCCATTCGGGAATTGAACCACAGACCTGGACTGGCACAATATCATCCCACGTGGTGTCCTGTAGTACAAATCACAAGCTTTAATGCTATGGAACAGCGTGCTTATCGCAGACTGAAGTCTGGCAAAGCAGACACGATAGTACCTCGGTTTAAAAGACCCTTCAATTATCAAGCGAGCATGTACAAGGATCATGAAATGAAGTCTTCTGTGTAAATACAAACTGTGCACTTTGTAAGTGTTTTGCAATGACGCATTTACTGGGAGGGAAGTTTCAAGTTGTCTGCTCATGTACTGAGGTGTTTCTTCTGAAATTCTGACCTCCCAGGAAGTTTTGCAGTGTCTTCCTAAGCCTGTTAATGTATTTTATTATGTAACTACTGCCAGTGCTTCCAGAATTATTGCACATGAGATGTTTCATTAGGAGGAGCCATTCCCAGAGGGGCACAGAGCCTGGGTAAAGCATTCTATGTGGGTCCGTTCCATAAGATCAGCAACTGTAATAAGTTTTACTTTACTTAAACTGTACATGTATTCCTGTCTCTATCCTATGAATACAATTAAACTAATATGCTCTGTGTTTATTTTCTATCTATATAAGGTGCTTAATTTGTCACTCAGCATGAAATATATAATGCTTCATAATGTCAAAATGTGGAGTTCTGAACACTCACCCCACCCTACGGATAGCCCACTGTAGGGAACATAAACCACATTTTTATTTATTTACTGATGTTCAAAAAAATATCTAGAAACATTAAAACTGCACACTGGGTTTTATTATTAATACAGTAAGGTCCCAATTATCTGACCTTCAGTTATCTGACATTCCATTTTATCAAAGTGCCATCTCAGAATGTTTCATTTTACCAGCTGCCAACTGAGTATGTAGCAGAATGAATCACACTTCCTGACCAAGCCCCTTCTACATTTTGTGAAATCAGTTTCTTCACAGTGCCTTCATAATTGGTTTTGGAGAGAATGTGGCATTAGTAGCACTACCTTCATCTTTCTTCAGGCTTCTGGATTGACATTTTTAATTATCTGATCATCCTTACATCCTGCTTAGATTTGATAATGAGGACTCTAACGTATTAGATTCATGAACAAGGCAATTTAGAACTGAAACATTTATACTTTATGGTAACAGATGTGTGAAAAAAAACTTAGTGTTGAATGGACGCCTCTTCATTTTTTCGGCACTCATTCTTCCCTCACCTGAATGTAATTTGGTGTCACTCACTACGAGATTTGGCACTCCTGGTAGGAAGTGTTTGAGCACAATCACATCTGCTTTCAGAATTAGACTACAAAAAAAGATATAATTAATTTCTCTCGCATTAGAAAGTTATATTTCAATTTATATTCCAAAGAATGTTTCTCATTTTTGTCATTTTTATGATAAATGGCCATTTTAATTTAGGTTTCCAGATTAGGAAATATTGCTCTCCTACAATGTTTTTTTCGCTTTGGGAATCATTTCTTTCCCTGTCCCTCACATTGTTTATTCCCTTATAAACATAATTACTTATTTCCTGTTGGCCATAAGGTAGTTCTCTGAATGGATTTTGTAAATGCACCTACTTCAGTGGCATTAAAACAGACAATATATATTAACAGAGTCTTTGTTAGGGACAAACTAATTTTTTTAGAACTTGTTTAAAAAACTTGCTGTTCCCAGGAAACATGGATATCCATTCTGTTTCTAGATGCCGAGACTCACTCAAATATCATCTGCTGGTTGTTTTCTCCTTCTGCTTCAAAAGGCATAGCTCTTGACAGCATCTCGTGCGTCAAAACCGCACAGCCCACCAATCAGTTGCCTACAAGAATTCAATTTAGGACGACAGCTGAAATGAGTCACTTTTATTTCTTCACTCCTTCCATCACAGATGCTCACAACGGCCTCCAGAAACAGAATAATTAAGAATATATTCAAACAGAGTTGTTTATTTCGTGCATCTGATGTTAACTTAAACATTTCTAAGAACAAACAGTTGCTTTCTTCGTAAATCAAGATGACATAGTAATTGTAGCCAGACATAAACCATGCTGAATTCTCTATGGTTTCCCTCGTATATTTCTTATTCGTAACTTAAAAGTCACTTTTTTATTTTTGTTTTTCAATTAATATTACAAAATCATGTGACATTGATGACCTCAGCAAATGAGTCCGCATTATTAACAAATGTAATGAAAACCCAATCCCGGGTTCTTCAATGTGGTCGGACAGACAGCCAACTATCACAAATAAAAGAGCTAACAGGGGTATTTTTTAAAATTTGAGTTGTTGACGTGCTATGATTGATGACTCTGGTATGTACTTATTTCATTGCTGCAAGCTTAATTACATTTCTTACTGTGACCTTCGTGGAGAGCAGACGTGTTCGCTCCGTGCTCCGCTACCTGCTGTCTGTGGTATTCTGTGGTGTACTCTTTCCAGTGCGGATTTAGTCTTCCTTCAGCATCAGCTTTTATTTGCTGGCATGACTGCCAGCAAAGATACGTGTGACATTTGTAAGAAGTCATTTTATGGGAAACAGAAGTTTCTCCGTTGTAGTGGGCCTTGCTCTGCAAGATATCATCTATCGTGCCTGCGAGTGAGTGATGCAGAATATTCCTGTTACACTTTAAACGGCGAGTCTACCTATAAGTGCGACACTTGCGATAGGAAGCTACGTTCAGTGAGGTCCGAAAATACTCCTGTTCGCTCTCTTAGGTCCGTATCGGCCTCTGAAACTGGCGGAAAAATGGCGGCCGTTGTTAAGGAAGCTGCTTCCCAGCGAAACGCCAATGACGCTCTGAGTGCGCAGCTCGAGGCTGTTCGGATTAATGGTGTTCACACCAACAACAAAATCGAGAACCTAATTGAGATGGTTCTCAAGCTGACTGAAGAAGTCGGCCAACTACGCAAGGAAAATAAATCAATGAAACTCATGATTGATACCATGCATATGGCGGCACAACCTAGAGATCCATCTGTGCAGGATTTGTTGCCTCGGCGGGACGTGACGTCATTGGGAGGTCCCAAGCTCAAGGCACCCAAATCCTACAAGAATGCGCTGTCGGTTAGTTTCTCTACTGCTATTGTGTCGCCTAAGACCACCATAAATGAAGGTCGTTCTGAGGGGACCGTTGTACCTGGACTTCCCGTTACTTCAGCTCGAGGTCCTGGGTCTGCCGACGATGGCTTTATAACTGTTACTAGGAAGAAGAGAGTTGAACCTCCTGGGTCGGCTAACTCTTCCAAGAAAGTGAGGCCCACAATGATTGGAGTGAGGAGCTCTTCTTCGCTGTCTGTCATAGCGAAAAGGGTGAGAATGAAGTCGCTGTTCGTCTCTCGCTTCTCCCCGGACGTCACTTCCGCAGATATAGAAGGCTCACTTAAAGACCAATTAAAACTTACGTCGCTTACCTGCACCAGGTTAAAGACAAAATTTAACTCGTACGCGTCATTCCACATTTCAGTCGTAGAGGATGACTTCCATCTTGTAAACAATATCGGTGTCTGGCCTAGTGGGTGTTTGATTGCTCCTTATTTCGGTCGTCTTACTCCTGAACAAATTTATTCCCCTCCGACTCTTTCATCTCGTCCGTCCTCCCCTGGTGCAGAGGTTTCAGCTCTAGGTGTCGCACCTTCAGATCAATTAGGTGCAAATGCCATTTCTGAGGAACCTCTGGAAGATGGGGCTACTTCACTCAGTTAAATGGCTCTCACCGGTGATGTCAACACGGGTGGTTTTTCCATGTCTACTAGAAAACAGCATTTCAATTCTTTAGACATTTATTACCAAAACGTCAGAGGTCTCAGAACCAAGCAACTCGAATTCTACGATAGCGTCTGGTCCTCTGGTCATAGTATCTTATGTTTAACTGAGACATGGCTAAACGACTCGTGTTACGATCACAATTTATTTCCGGACGGTTACACTGTTTTCCGTTCTGACAGAATATGCACAAATAAGACGCGTGGAGGTGGAGTGTTAATAGCTTTATCCCCCGGAATACATGCCTGTAAACGCAGGCACGACTTAGAATCTTTCGAAGAATGTGTATGGGTTGAAATCCCCTCTTTTGATGGTCTAAATCTACTCATTGGCAACCATTACTTTCCGCCTGATGTTAAACCTGAAGTTGTTGCTAATTACTTTCGATTTCTAGAAAACAATTTGGACACACAAAATTTTCGGGTTATTCGCATGGGTGATTTTAACACCCCTCGTTTTGACTGGAAGCGCGGTCTCCCTCTGGCTAACTGCCATCAATATTCTAAACTCAAGGGAGATGCCAACTACACCTCCGCGTGTCTTCTCGACCTCAGACAATGCATGGAAACTGTTGGCAGCAGTGGTCTCCTTGACCTAGTATTTACGAACTTCAGTGAGTTGGGTACTAGCTTTATTGATACTTTTATTGTAAAGCCGGATGTTTACCACCCACCTTTTGTTATTAATGTCCCATTGTCCCTGGAAACAGGTATAAGAAATTCCGAACTTTCCTACCGTAAATTTGCATCTGGGGATTACACCCTGTTGTATAGCATTCTGTCGAGTTATGACTGGTCATATATGTACAGTATCACCGCTGTCGATGATGCTGTCGCTAGCCTGGACTCGGTTGTTTTAAATGCTATAGATAAGGCTATTCCCCGCGGGTATATCAGAAATTCAAAATTCCCTCACTGGTTTTCGAGTGCCTTACGGTACTACATCTGGAAGAAAGATTTCTTTTACAGACGTTTTAAAAAGAATAACTCTGATTACTTTTATAGTAAATTTTCCTTCTATCGCAAGCTAGTGAAGGCTACAATCAAGTCTGACAGACATATTTGGTTGAAGTCGATTGACGACAATTTAAAGTCGCAACCCAAGCAATTTTGGAAATACGTGGCGTCACGTAGAAAAAGAAATTCCACCTGTATTCAGCTTGAGGTTAACGGCACTCATTTGGCTGAACCCCATTCTGTTGCCGATGCATTTGCTAAGCATTTTCAGTCGGTCTACAGTATCTCTTTAGGCGTATCCCCTTCCCCTGTGGAGTCCTCTGACTTCTTGTCTTTAGCCCCTATCTCCGAATTGGACATTTGTAAAGCAATTCGTCGTCTGAGACCTTCCAAATCTGTCGGACTTGATGACATTCCTAGCTTTGTTATAAAGGGTTGTTCGGAAATCTTTGTTCCTGTTCTCAAGCACATCTTTAATCTAAGTTTAGCACAGAATTATTTCCCTATTTTATGGAAACAGGCAGCAGTAGTTCCTGTTTTTAAAAAAGGTAACTCTGCCACTGTTAGTAACTACCGACTCATTTCTATACTTAATACTTTTTCCAAATTATTTGAACTTGTTATTTATGATCATATCTCACATTACATAAAATCGAAATTAAATCCTTGTCAGCATGGTTTTACTAAATCTAAATCTACAGTTAGTAATCTCGTAACTTATCTTGATTTTATTAACCCAATAGTTGGCTCCCAGGGTCAAGCTGATGCTGTTTATTTTGATCTTAGCAGTGCATTTGATCTTGTCCCTCACAATCTATTACTCAACAAGCTCAGTGCTTTTGGACTCTCTGATGGTTATGTACACTGGTTTCGTAGTTACTTAACCAACAGACAATCCCAGGTTCGCATTTCTGGAACTCTTTCGTCTCCTTTTGTAGTCCTCTCTGGAGTTCCACAGGGATCTGTTTTGGGTCCTCTACTTTTCAACTTGTTTATTGATGACATATGCCAAGTAATTAATCATTCTAAATGCCTTCTTTTCGCTGATGATATCAAAATTTTTCGTGCCATTAAATCTCCCAACGACTGCAATCAACTTCAAACTGACATTGACTCGGTACAAGGTTGGTGCACTGCTAACTTCATGAAACTCAATATTAGTAAAACTACAGTAATTTCCTTCTCCAGGAAAACCACTACTTTGATCTTTGATTACAAACTTTTTCATTCCTCCATAACACGTACCGATATCATTAAAGACCTGGGAATATTTATCGACTCCAAGCTCCGATTTCACAACCATGTTGACCACATATTTTCACATTGTATTAAGTTGCTGGGTCTTGTTCGCACATTAACCTTTTCGTTCTCTTCTCTCGATTGCCTGTATATGTTATATGTAACCTTAGTTAGATCCAAGCTCGAGTACGCCTCGGTCGTTTGGAATTCTATTACGACTACTGATGCCAACAAACTGGAGCGTATCCAGCAGAAGTTTGCAGCCCTTTGCTACTATCGTTTCCTCCCCCAAGTGCATTACAGCTATGCTGATGCGTTAGAGCATTTAAAACTCCATACCCTGCGTAAGAGAAGGCATTGCAGTGATGCACTGTTCCTTGCACAGGTTTACCGTGGTTTTAAATGCTGTCCTTCCCTTCTGGAAGCTGTCGGTCTCCGCATTCCTGCTCGGAATCTGAGAGATTTTTCTATGTTCAGTTTTAGCCCCTTGTTCAAAAACAGTCCTTCTGCTAGATGCGCATCAGCTGCTAATGTTGTCTGCAGGGATTTGGACATATTCGAGACGAAAATTGTCACACTTAATCATATTCTATAATAGCATAATTTACCTAATTGATTCATGTTATTTTTACAAATATCATAATGTAGTTAGTAGTAATTTTTTGTGTATTTTCCGTTTCAATGTATTTTATATATTGCTTGTTTTACCTTTTATGTTTTACTGTGTTTCTGAGTTTATCTCTGTGCTGTATCTGTAATTGGCCATCAGGCTGTTGATACAGCACACAAATAATAAAGAATTGAATTGAAAAAGAAGTTCTTGCAAATTTTGTTGTATACTTTAATACAAGAGGTGAATGTCACACTATATTTAACATTTAAATTTCAGTTTGTGTCTTGGATGTTAATATCTTCCTCTATGTTTTGAAGAATAATGGAGCCAACATTAACAATTACAGCTATTTTTTCTTGCAACAGCAGACGAAGAATTAAGAAGTGTTATTGAGTACTTCAGAGAATCTCCAGTGCTTGTGTTTCAAATTCCACTTTCTTACAAATATGCATTACCTATTCCACCAGATACCAGGCAGGCGACTGCACCAGATCCAAAAACCACTGGTGGTTCAGTTAAATTAAACTGTATCATTATGGAATGGAATAATTACCATGCTGTGCCCTGTCCCCTCATTGCTTTAGGGGCCAAGTACTGTAGTGGACCGAAGCAGGACTACATTAGTTTATCCTGCTGACAAAACAACATTTTACATAAGTTCCAGGACAGGACTTAAAAAACAGATGCTACTCACTAGCTGTGGTACTAGAAGCAGAACACTGAGGACAGCTAGCATTCAAGATTGTCAATGGAAACAGTTCAAAGCCAGTTCCGTTCAGTTCATCACTTACCTTCATAACCCTTTTTCTCTAACATCCAGCCTACATGCAGAAGATTAGCCTAAGTGGGGAAAAGGAAAATTTAATTTTCTTGCTTTATGAACATTGTTTACAAAAGCTAAATGCTGAATCTTAGAGGGTAATGGTAATTTTTGGTATTTTAATATGTAAGTAAAAAACAAAACCACAATATACGCGCAACTAGGAACTTGCATTTATTACGCACAGAGAAAAAGAAAAATATGCTAGCTCTGATAACATCGGGAACTCACAGCATGTTTCCCAGTTAAAATCACCTACAGAAACTGCTAAACAGACCATAAGCAGGGCTGAAAGAAGACTTTATGCCGTCACACTGCCTGGTACATGGCCAATGCAGCGCCAGAAAATACCATTACCTCCGCCGTAGTAACAAAACGCATTATTTATTCCCGCCTGAACCCAGTACGTTACAAGACTGTAGATTCAGGACAGACATATATATTTGTACTTTCAAATCTTATCAGTTGTATTATGAATAACTAACAGTCAGTTACACTTACCGTGCAATCTGCTAACTTTAAAACTTAGAAGATATGCGCCTACAACGAAATATTTCTTCAACATAAACAAACAACGCCCACTCAGGCTCCATAATACATCTAGACTGTTTGTAAGCTCTCACTAGAGATGTCAGTGCGAACAGAACGCGCTCAATTCAAATCTTTTTTTAGTCTTTATCCACTTTCACCCATAGCTGTCCAGGTACACATTCATTCATTTAATCCTACTAGACATTTGATAGGACTCCTTGGACGAGTGATCAGCCCGTCTCAAGGCCTCTGCCTGTACACAGGACAGCACATCACAGAAAGACGCGGACAAACATCCATGCCTTGAGTGGAATTCGAACCCATGGTCCGACTGCCCAAGCGCACGAGGTCTATGCCTCAGACCGCGTGGCCTCTGCGGAATTGAAATCGTTTGAAAGATAATTACGGTGGCGGCATTGCCTCAGGCACCTGACATTAGATGGTTACTCATTAGATTACTTAATTTTTTCGTAACAATGCTTTTTCTTACGGTGAATAAGCAGCATGGGGTGTCATATGACATGAGGGAATCGCTTGTTGTGTCCTGCGTGAGAGACTGCAATAGAAGCACACGGTCTTTCTGCGCATGCACCTTCCCTGTACTGCACAGTCAGCGGTTTTCTGCACATGCGCCTTACTGGCCAGCGCAGCGACCTGCGCGAAAATATCAAAATATTTGATCTTGGACTTTTGTCGCCGAACACTTCGCTGTCACATAGGACAGCGCCGCACAAATAGCCAGTTTGATATATCCGCTTCACCCACGCAACTCGTACCGCTCGCATTTAATCTCTCACGTAGGACACCGGGTTAGCCTTACGCCCAACCCCCAACTCAGTCTGGCGCATCGCCTTAGACCTGCTCGGTTTGGGTGACCCTACCATGAGCCGAAGCTCCGGCCGGCAAAGCCCTTACGGTGTCAAGGGTGACCCCCAGATACCGCACTGTTTTGACCCATTGTATCGGCTGTCCGAGAAACTGCACTGCTCTGGGCTGTTGGATGCATATCATCGTCTTAACGAAGCGAACCGCGGTGCTCTTCGAGACGTTGATAGCAATCCTCCAGGCCCTGAGCCAGAGCTCCAGTCTACAGAGGTAGGCCTCAAAATACCTGACGAGAAGCTTACGTAGGACTAGTCCTACGTAAGCGATAAGAAGCGAGCTGTGCGAGCTGGATAAGCAGCATGGGGTGTCATATGACATAAGGGAATCGCTTGTTGTGTCCTAGGTGAGAGAAACACACGGCCTTCCTGCGCATGCCCCTTCCCTGTACTGCACAGTCAGAGATTATCTGCGCATGCGCCTTACTGGCCAGCGCAGCGACCTGCGCGAAAATATCAAAATATTTGATCTCGGAATCCGGCCGCTTTACTCTCTTGACTGATTCGCTGTAACCTAGGACAGCGCCATACAAACAGCCAGTTTGATATTTCCGCTTCACCCACGCAAATCGCACCGCTCGCATTTAATCGCTCACGTAGGACACCGGGTAAGGGCTTTGTGCGAACGACGAAACAGTCGTCGGACTGTTTGTCTTAAGTGTGCGATAACCCTTATACCAACGTTGGTAGTTACCAACAGTTGGTATTATTTGTCATACCAACATTGTGTAAACCACGGTTATAAACAACATTATAGGAGAGTAATTTCCCTTCCGTGACCACAGAAGAACAGAAACATAATCACACAGAATACGCACATATTGATACCTTGATGTAAGATTTGAGGTTCTAACGGTGGTGAGTAAGAAGATGGATGTCTTCTGGGTTGTAGCGCAGTTATAGTGAGCTGCAGTCTGGTAGAAAATTAAAAGCCGTTTCTAATATGTCACTGACCTGAAGATAGATGCAGCATTTCACGATGCTACAATCAAAGAAACATCTATCATTCCGGTACCACTGACATGGTGGATGACGTCACAATATACAGTGCTGTCACCTAACCACATTAGTAGTAAAACTACTCGTCACCATCTGTTGGGAACAATTGATATTAATATCAATGGTAGCAACCAATGGCAAGTGCTCAGTCGCTAACTATTTCAGTGTAGATTAACAAACACCCACTGCTTCCTAGATCCTTCAAGAGCGCTGATGAAGAATTTCCATGATCGGTTCAGGCGGTCATCCTCCTTGTTGAAGTTGTTTGTGCTCAGCTTGATCTCAATTGCCTCCCTGATCATCCGGTCCTTGTATTTGGATTTGGTGGATAAGGATTGTGGTGTTCTGGAGTTGAATGGGTGACCCAGGTTGATACCGTGATCGGCCAAGGCGGATTTGTGTAAATACTCGAGACGGAAGTAGTGCTGGTGGTCCTTGATTCTGGTATCGATGGATCGGCCGGTCTGCTCGATGTAGACTTTACCGCATTCGCATGGCGCACTATACACGCCAGGAGTCTTAAGTCCCGAGGCATTCTCACAGGCCGAAGGAAACTGAAGATTTTCGGAGCAAGGCCTAAAATATTTTTGTCTAAGTGCTGGCTCAGGAGTCATATACGGGAGGTTACCGTGGACGGAAGACTGTTCTCCTTCTCAAGCAGCCATCGCTTCCCCAGGTCATCGAACATCTGAGGCCACGGAGTTCGAGGCCTCCTAGACTGCATTGGCTCCCGAAGATCCACAAGGAAATAGCACCATCGGCGCCCCTACCTATCGCACGGATCTTTATTTCGCCAGGCATCTCTGCGATTAATCTCCACGTATCCACACCAATTTATTATTAAAACATTAGTTTTCAGTTGCTCGAAGCGTCTATCACATATTTTAAGAATCTTCTTGAAGTAACAAAAATATATGTAATCTTTTCCGGGAGGCAGCTTATCATATTCCCACACTTGTCTCCCGCTTAATTCGGCACATGAAGTCCCCTTGCGAATCAAATAATATATAACCCCGCCATCACTATTGCAAGGAACCCTAACCAAAAGCCAACACATTATAACAGCTGAAATATATTATATCTAAAGTTAATCTTATTCTGTAACAACATATATCATAATTCTTGTATTTGTTTATGTAAACCACTTTTATCGCATGACCTTTGATGACTACAGATACAAATTTAAACATTTTATACATTTTACTTCACTGTCTGTAAGTCGTTATGCTTAATTGCAACTTGTATCGGACTCGCGCCTCGTTCAACATTGCTACCATTAATATCCGCACCATGATCCAGTAAGATACACATCACGTCCAAATGTTCCGCTATAGTTGCCAAGTGCAAAGCAATTACATCATTGGTGCAAGAATTTACGTCTGCTCCATTCATTGCAAGATAACGAACTATTTCTGGATAGCCATCATATGCAGCCACCATCAGCGGAGTCCGGCCAATATTGTTAGCTATCTCTAAATCAGCGCCTCCTTTGACTAGAAATTCTATTGCACACACATTACCATAGCGAACTGCTTTGTGTAGCGGAGTTTTGCTGCGTGTACTCGTTTCGTTGACAGACAATCCTTTATCTACTAATAACGTCATAAGGTCTACATTATCAGCTTGAGCAGCGAAGTGAAGAGCAGTTTCATTTTTTAAGCTGTGAACATTAATATCAGCGCCTCTTTCGACTAGAAAATCTGATGCTCTCAGATTACCATGGCGAGCTGCTTCGTGTAGCGGAGTTTCGCCGCGAGTACACGTTTCGTTGACAGACATTCCTTTATCTACTAATAACGTCATAAGGTCTACATTATCAGCTTGAGCAGTGAAGTGAAGGGCAGTTTCATTTTTGAAGCTGTGAATATTAATATCAGCTCCAATTTCAATGAAGTACTTCACTGTCTGTAAGTCGTAATTCTCAATTGCAACTTGTAACGGACTTATGCCTCGTTCAACATTGCTGCCATTAATATCCGCGCCCTGTTTTAGTAAGAAACCCATCACGTCAAAATGTGCCCCTTCAGTTGCCAAGAGCAAAGCAGTTTCATAAATGGTGCAAGCATTTACGTCTGCTCCATTCATTGCAAGATAACGAACTACTTCTAGATGGCCACCGGATGTAGCCACCATCAGTGCAGTCCGGCCATTATCTTCAGCTACCTCTAAATCAGCGCCTCTTTCGACTATACGTTCTGTTGCTGTCAGATTACCACGGCCAACTGCGTCGTATAGCGGAGACATGCCGCCTATACTAGTTTCGTTGACAGACATTATTTTATCTACTAATAACGTCATAATGCCTACATTACATCGTTCAACAGCGAAGTGAAGAGCAGTTTCATAGTCGAAGTTTTGAATATTAATATCAGCTCCTCTTTCAATACGAAGTCTTACAACTCCCTCTTGGCTGTACTGAGAGGCTATATGAAGGAGAGAAAAATTATTAAAAATACTCTCACTAATCAGTTCTTCATTAACATCAAATCCGGAATTCAATATGAACTCCAACATGTTTCTGTGTCCCTTCTCTGCACATGCAAACAGTGCTGCCGGTCTCCACTCCTGGTCCTGATAAAATTCAGTAAGCACATTATCGTCAGCGCCACCCTGTAACAAGCTGTCCACAGCCATTTATGATCTCGCTGTGGCAGCGTACCTCAGCGGCTTCCACTTAAGGACTCCATCTGGTATGTTGGTATCAACACCTGAGACTGACAACAGTCTTTTAATAATTATGCTATTATACGATGCTGCCAAATGCAACACAGTTATACCACCCTTGTCTACACTGTTCACATCTGTTTTCACCCCAGCAACTTATTGACAGCTTCCGGGTCATTGTTCAAAACAGCATCAATGAGTCTGGATTTTTGTGCAAGTATCCTATCAAAAATATTCCGTATTATCTCATACGTAAGTAAAGTTTGTCCCACTATACGCCATGTGGGCATTTGGGGTGAGTGGAGGTATAGCTCCTCTCTTCCTTGACCCCGGCACTAGATGGGGGTGAGTGGTCAGCATCACGCCCCGGCCGGCTTTACCCCCGGGAAAGGACCCCGGTACCCATTGTAGAGGAGGCGGGGTGGGCCCCAGAGCCGGTCTGGACGCAGAGGCTAGAGGAAAAATCCTCTGCCCTCGTCGGGGATCGAACCCCGGTCGTCCAGCCCGTAGCTAGTCACTATACTGACTGAGCTATCCCAGCTCATTTATCTCATACGTAGGGTTGAAAATAATGTCCGAAATGAAATTGCCACACCTAGAAAAATTCTTAGAAAACCATTTGGCAGAAAAATATTCTGCAAAACATCGATGGATAAAACTCGGACTGCTTCCCGTAAAGTCAGTTATCATTCCACATTGATCTGACTTTCTACTTTTAAGGAATTTCTTTACTTTTTGCAAGTAAGTGGTAACTTCTGTATCCAGGAGCCGATTGAGTTCGTCGCGGGAGAACAACGACATTAACGCTGGAATCATGTGTTTCTTTACGTAATTCTGTCTCTCCTTTTTTGTATTAGGTTTTGTGCAATCCATTGCATTCTTCTCTTCCAAGTAAATATCATATTTCTTCTCCGTAAATTTCCTAAACAGATCGAGTAAATTAAAGTTTTCTGATAAATCAACCTTCCCATTTAAGCAGTAATTTTCAACTTCATTCACAAAGGCTTCACTTAACATCATTGTATGTAATGGAATGCCCGTAAAGTTTCCATTTTTGTCACTGAAGTTCTTTGAAGTCGCCCTGAGCAACTTTTCGGCGAAATTTCGCAGGCTTCCTTGCTTCAGTTCTCCATTTGTTTTATTCCAGTACTGTTCCAAAAACGTAATCTGCTCTTCCCTAGTGAGTTGCCGTAACGTAAAAGCAAATTTCATCAAGATCTTCTCCAAGTTCATCTTGTAGGAGGAACGTGATGAAACCCAAATCTTCGAATCAATTTTATTCCTTATTTCTCTTATTAACTTCTCTACCTTACCACTGTAATATGGACTTATTTCATCGAATCCATCTAACATTACAACTACGCTACCTGTCTGTTCCAACGAGTGTAGAAATATTTTTTTTCTAGTTCTAAAGCATTTTGTTCCTTCGAATGAGCGGCTTCCCACAGGAATTCCTTGCACTTGTTGATGCATTCTCCTTCAAATTTAGTACTTTCCAGTGAACTTGTAAGGTCATTTAGATTCAGTCTTAGCACCCACATCGAAGGTTTCCACTTCTTTATTTCATGTTCCATGTGGGAGAGAAACGTAGATTTTCCCATTCCTGGTTCGGCTGCAAGCAACATGGTGGAGTCATTGTGTTTCAATATACTCCTGACGTCATACGACTCGCATTTTGTTTTGTCAATATATTTGCAGATGACATCAATGTCACTACTCGAGTCTCTCCATACAAAGAAATCGTCTTTCACATGAACCCAATGCACATTTTTGCAAAACTTTTTCAGTTCCTTAAAGTTACTTTCAGGGTGTTTGTTTCCAAGAATAACGTATCTAACTTCCTCTGGGTTGACTGATTGAAAAACATTATGGTGTCCTATAGGCTTGTTGGAAGGGTCTACAATCTTCAGGCGGTAGTTTCCTAATATTTTATCAAGTTTAAATACATATATTTTCTCGCTGGCATGTAAGTACTTTTTCAGTTTGCTCGGTTCTAACCCAGTAATTGCAAACACATTAGTGGTGTCTTGTGACTTCAGAATATCATCATTCAAATACACATGATGCTCCAATATACGTGAGACATAGCAACTAGAAGGATCAGACAACTTTACACAGTTTCCGTTCCTTACCCAGTAATAAGGACAAAACTCGTGAGTTTATACTCTGCTTTATATCTTCAAGAGGGTCTTTACCTATCAGTTTATCTAATGGGATCTCTGTTCCTTGAAAATCAACAGTTCTTTCCAGTACAAGTTCCTGTGATTTATTATCCAAGTCAAACAATTTGCAGTCATCTTCATACTCCGCGTATACATTTTGCAATTTCTGTTGAATTTGGGAAGCCAAATGAGGGAGATTATGTTGTGAAATTACAACACACTTTTTCTGAGGATGATGCAATATGTCTGTAAGAATTTCGGCAAAATTTTTATCATCATTCCTCACAGTCAATGACTAAGACAGAACTCCACTTGCATGGCCAGAATTTAAAAATTTCTGCACGTTAATCCAGTAAAGATTTTAAACTAATGAATAATGAATTTTCTTGACCTAAAGAATTGAGAGCCTGATATATTTTCAATTTGGATAAAGTGCCACAATTTTTTTTTGGAAATGACGTTTAATAAAACGCTGCATTGCAAGGCTTCATTCAGTGGCTGCATATGTTGTTTAGTGAAACTTATACCATTTTCATTGTATTCGTGAACATCTATTTCCGATAATTCATTTATTTTCTCAATCCAAAACTGTTTTATGTCTTGCCAGACATTCGAACTTTCGCTGAGCCTATCTACTTCTCCTTCTTCTTTCCACCACTTCCCCAAACCTTCTTTGAGCTTTTCATAGATAGAATTTGTGCCTGAAGATGATGTATGACAAGCTTCCTGAAGTTCTTCCTTAATTAATTTCTCGAAGGAACTTTCGTTTGCCTGGCATTGAAATATTTTCACTTTCTGCAAGAATTCTTCGTATAATCGAAAATCACATTTCTCCAGTTCCTTGATCTGTTTTTTTAAGGCTGTACTCCTCGGTTCAGATTTTAATTTTTCCAGCTTCTTTTTTATGTCGTCGTTTGTAAATTTGTTATTGAGATTATCTATTTCTTGCTTAATTTCTTCATCTGTATATGCTGCCATTTGCACCAGAAAATTATAATACTTTAACAGTTCTCTAAAAAATTCGAAACAGTCTTTACCAGATTTCTCATCGAAAGTCACATATTTCCCGTCATTTGGCCCTGAACTCAATACGCTCACTAGGTTTTTGTCGTTTCCAACTTCAATGCCGCCTTTCAGACTGGCGTTAGTGTAAATTATAAACTCGAAGTCAACAAACGATCCATACATTTTCAGAATACTATTTTCTGAAACGTTCCGTTTAATTTCACAGTACGATTCAAAATATTTGAACAAACTGAAATCTCCAGACAGGTGGAAGAGGCTGGAGCGCAGAATTGGCTTTTCGATTTTCTTGTTTTTCTTATGCTTAAGCTGTATGAAACACGTCTTACAAATATCTTGCCCTTTCAATCTGTACTTAAAGACCACGTCATCAAATGCCCCAGCGCCGTCGACGTTTGAAGCCAGATGAAATTCCTGTCTTGTAGAGGCCCCGCGCGAAGAGGAACGAAGCCACTCTGATGACGTACAATTCTCTGTGCAATGCACTTGAACCACGTCTCTTCTTGTACATGGGAAGAGCTCCGTCTTGGTAGGTTGTGGCCGGGGTGTCCTGATTGAAGACAACGCAATTAAGTGACTTCACTTGGGAACAACGTGCGACTTTATACATGTCTGATTCATGAAACCGCCTCAGTACATTACATTTATTCTTGATGTTCTTACACATTTAGTCAAGACATCCTCCGGCTTAATATATGAATCTATTACACTGTCATTTCATTGTATACTGTGACACATGAATCGTTATGATCAGGGCTCTTTGTCGAATTTCGTAACATGTTAATTTAACTTTGGAGTAAAATTATTATACTGCTTATATTGTTTATACTTACTTATCTTTCTTCAAATTTATTCTCTTTGTGTTTCATAATACGGATACTAGTACAAGTACATTAACAAGTAGTATAAATTTCTATACTATTACTATGCATATTCGGATTTCAGATACTGTAGGATTTTTAGCATACACTCACCTTAAATTATTAGGCAGTCGCATCAAATGGCAATTGCATATTCTCAGGCATAGGTTAGAATATATTTATTTAGTGTTCTGTCTGACGACAGGTCCATATGAACAGGATCCTTCCATCCTTTTCTCGGACTGGGACCTGTTCATATACGTTCTTGGCAGATGATCCAGAAGTGGTTTGCCATTGCCTTCTTCTGTGTGTGAATGGAGTAATTGTTGGGATGCCACGGAGAAACCGGGGAAGAAGCCCCCGGAGGAAAACTCCGTGTTGCCCAGACCACGGCCTTGCCCAACACAAGTTATAAATTCGGGCACCGCCGGGAATCGAACCCGAGACACCAGGATTGCAAGGCCAGCGTTCTAACCGCTAGACTACAAATATAAAAAGTGTTCTCTATTTAAGAGACAGCAAGCTTTTGAAATAAGCTAGATCATTGTATAATTTATTTACCTGTATCTGTCTGGCCTGCAGTCCAGAATTGATAAAGTATCTGATCACAGAGATACCTGAAAATTAACTTTGGCCCCAATAAAATAACATTGTTTAATGACGCGTACTTTTCTCCGAATGAGGCTGGGGAGACGTATCATTTAATAATTTAGGGATCAATTTCTGGAGAAGTTTCCGACCAGATATATCTTCAAAGTTTCGCTTTATAAATACCCGTTCAGTCTTAACGAAGATAAAACATGGAAACGGACGGACAGGACCTTCCTTATATGCGTTCACCCTGTGAGCTCTGTGTGAAGAACGCAAAATAGTTTGAAACATTCTTATATTTGTTTTAACAGTCTCAACATAATGTACTTTCTATTGTCATAGTACGTAGATAGGCCTTACAGGTTATTTCGCACTGGCCCATGTATTTTAACGTCGCAAACAATAGCACTTCAAATTATCTGATATGAATGATAAGCTGGTGACGTGACAAGAAATTTACAAGGGTTTTTCCCACAGTCGTTTCCGTTCCAATTATTTCTATGTGAGCTCGTCCTGAGAGCTAAAATAGCACCAGCATAACAGCCACGTTTCTGCTTAATAATTAATGAAATTAGGCTTACGTGTCTCGAAAGTGTGTTGGACGGCCTATATATTAGTAAACATTTTCGCATTCTGTTGGCCTACACAGTAATGTTATTGATTGCTTCTATCTTAAACACCCAGTAATTATGTTTGCAGTCATTCTAAAACACTACGAGCTCGAGGACTTTTTCGTCGGCGAGGTTCCCGGACAACGTTCACACCATTTTCCTGGTTAACTCTGATGTCTAGAACAGTCACACACAGGCTAAGATAGATGATAAGTGAGAAGCCAATGTTTTCTTACGAAAGAATTAAGCATGGTTTCGGAATAAATAATTCACATATCTATGTTAGTGTTCTCAGTTATGACGTCGTGTGAACTTCTGGGAAGATACCAACATTAAGGAGGAACATACTGCCTCCATCTCCATGGCTGTTGACGAAGTAAAAGACGTATTCTACATAAAGTGACCAATGAAATGGTAGTTTCTAAAAGATCTTAAACCTTTGGTGTGATAAGAACAACATGTGGGCTTTGCAATATTTCTTGTCTGTCTTGTAACTTTATCATTGTTGAGCCACTCTCATGACAATTACTTAATTTACATTGTTGCAGTTATTTCCTTAGTTGAATTGCTGATATCATCGCGCTGATGTGGCATAAAGAACACCTTTGGCATTTCGGTATACTCCAAAAAGTCCACCTTTCAATGTTGCGAAAGGAAGGAATTATTATGTGCGGTTACTCATTACTTTATGAACATAAAACATAACTGAAGTAGACGGACGAAAAATTAATCTGAATTACTAAATTACTAAAGCTGTGTAAAGATATATGTTATATTAAAGAAAACTGTTGCAACCGCCCTTCCGCTGACTGTTTTTCTTCTTACTCTGGTTGCCCCGGGATCAAACCCAGAAGCGTGCCCGGTTTGCTTGCGGTTACAGCTTGATATAAAGCGGAAGGATATAAGGAATAATAATTGGTGTAGGGTTTGTCGGCGAGCAAGATTGTCCGACTCTCAGGGATTATACGGGGACTGTGATAGTTGGAGCGGCCGTGGGCCAAGGACGTGAAATCTGTGGGGATGATCAACTGCAGACCACACCGAAGTCACCTTGGAAATATTTCACCTTTTAATTCCTTTCAATAAGTTATTCTGATTTTTGGGCAGCGCGATGATTCGGCTGTTGTATTTTGTACTTGAAATTTGATGAATCGAGGAGAAACTGTCTGCTTGCCTTGAAGAACCGAACTTTTAGAGAGCGAGCCCCAACGCAATCTCGCTTTTTATATTCCCGCAACGTAACCGTTCTTGAATTTTGAATTAAATATGACAATCCGATTCGTCCCCCAAAAAGTCACTTATGACGTCGGAAACGTGCCGAACAGCCACATTCAAATTCCATTGGTCCGAGTCGTAGTGGAGCAGCGGTCATCTGGCAATCGTCACTTCACAAATACTAGGGCGCCCCAAACCAACGGTCACTAAACTGAATGTCGGGGGGAGAGACTTTCACACGCCAGGATGGCGCCACTCTCTTTCCCAATGTGATACATTGGACAAAGCCAAAACTTAATAAAATCACTCAAATTTTGATGAAGTGAGGTGTACCAAGTATCATCTAATCACACCTCCTTCGTTCATATAAACCAGATTAATATGCCAAAGCCTGGTTTACCCCTCATCTCAAGTTTCAGTCCGTTCGGGAATTGAACCACGGACCTGGACTGGCACACTGTTTTAAATTGTATGTCTGTACCAATGTAAGTTAATATTTATAATCATATAACATTACAGACAAGGCTTATTATCAGTCCATTTGTTTAACACTTCACATCGAGATAAGTAAACAATAAATTTGCATGTGAAATTTATGAACTTGTCACAAGATATCCTTCTTTGGAATCGAGTGACTGTGGGTAAATCATGATCTATGATTGGCACAGCCAAAGTGTCTTGTGATCACGTTCTGCATGTAGAATAATCTAGAAAGAAGTGTTTGTCATTCTCAGAATTGCAATGAAAGAAATGTCTTATATTGGTAGGCCTTTAGCTTTTACGAAAGATAAAATTATGCCAATTATGATACAAACATACATGATACGTAGATACAGCCGGGCATAGAATTACAAATTCGCAAATATTACAATTTTTTTACGTACAGGAAAGTACGCTTAGGAAGCAATAGTATAACAAGACAGACGTGTAGTTTAACACCTAGTTCTTGATTGTTAGCGAGAATTTATAGAACAACTTTACAGCAAATGCTGAGAACGTCCAGAGTCCTCTAGAAAATAAACAGCCAAATATGTAGTGTGTTTTACGCGACGTTTCGAAGTGTTTCCGGGTCAATGTTTGCAAGTCTCTTTCAGTTCCTCCAAGCTTCGCGAGTTATTATAACAAATTCTTTGTTTCAGAAATTCCCATGCATGAATATCTCGAAAGATAAGGTATCACCGCGCCCACTTCCAACAATGTGCTCGCAGAATAATTTTTGCAATAAAACAGCTGTTTTCGCAGTTTGGGCCATGGCCCCATTTTGGTGAAACCAGCAGCACTTTTCATTTTGTTCCAACAGAGAAATGAAATGAAGAAAAAGATTCTGGTACCGTTAATTGCCTCTCAAAACACTCGAGAACCTCCCAAAGCATTGTTACCAGTCGATGCATTGTTGTCCTATTTGGACTTCCTTGTGAGTATTAAAAAGTAAAGTTTGTCCCACTATACGCCATGTAGGCGTTTGGGGTGAGAGGAGGTATAGCTCCTCCCTTCCTTGACCTCGGCACTAGATAGGGGTGAGTGGTCAGCATCACGCCCCGGCCGGCTTTACCCCCGGGAAAGAACCCCGGTACCCATTGTAGAGGAGGCTGGGTGGGCCCCAGAGCCGGTCTGGACGCAGAGGCTAGAGGAAAAATCCTCTGCCCCCGTCGGGGATCGAACCCCGGCCGTCCAGCCCGTAGCTAGCAATGAGTATACGCATTGCAAAATGTTTCACGAAGATCGGAAAAGAGAAAGGACACACTTTCTCCTTGCGAATAAGCCATGTTTGCACCTGCACAACTTTCTTGCAACTGGCGTGAGCAACGCCCTAGTAACCAGTAACCAAGGACAAAGTCTGGAAAGGTCTGTTATACGGGTTTAGGTCAATTTCTGATATAATTTTTTGCTCTGGACCAAGTGAATGTTGTTGGGTTGCATTTACTTTGGTGCACGTTATAATTCACAATTTCATGCTAATATGGCCGGTTTCATTATTATTATTATCTCCATTATCCTTCCCGACATTTTATTTTCACACAATTTCTCCATCAAATGAAAGTTATAACCTTGACAAGAAACCCCTTACATCCCCACAAGAAATTATAATATCAGCATCTGAATCTCCTGTTAAATCTGCTTTGTGTTAATTTTAACGACGTTCAAGTCACTTCCTATGAAAATGGATTATATTTCTTGAATCCCCATGACATTCAATGTGTAACGTTCCCTATGAAACTTAAACGTGGGCATAAATGTGTGTTAAAAGAATTTCTGATCTTACCTCTACTCCGTTTGGGCCCGGATTCAGTTCAACACAGCCCATAACAAGGATCGAAGCCAATAGAAAACAGCTGAACCACCTGAAACTGTCATTATCGCGTTTTCTACCAGCGAAACTTTCCATAATCACGCACTTCCCAGGTTTTCCGCCATTCCACCGGCCAACTGCGGCCCTCCATTGTTCGGTAGTTTCCCCCATGGCGCAAGCGGTTAATTAGTTTTACACAAACACCAACTTAGATGTTCAAAACAAATTTCGCTTTACTACAATCGAATGCCTCGTATTGTTTTACTTTATTTTGATGGAAACAAGAGGCATCATACAAAATTATAATTCATTTATGTAAATGAATTGTAATAAAATAAATAATTGCCTTGTCTTTTAGAAATATGTACAATTAATAATTTTGTCTAAATAATACTGAAATATTTATACAATATTTTATTTTCCGTCTATACACAAACTTAAAATAATGTTGTTTAAAATTACTTAAAATTATAACATTTTCAGTAGATACTGCATCTTGTTACATTTCTTGTATTGACGACATGTTTCAATGTATATTACATCATCATCAGGTCTATCAATTTTAAAAACTGTTGTACATCTTGCGTTGCGTATATTGATTTGTTTGATTTTAAGTTTTGTCTCTTCCTTTAAATTTGGAGGTTGTGCTTGGATGTTTTATATCTGTAAAATTAATTTTCAAATCGTGATTTTGGATATTGACATAGGAAATATAATAATTTAAAGAGTTATTACGTAATATAAAGTAATACAATGTAAAAGAATCATAATAAAAAGTAGTAAAAGGTAGTAAAACATACCGGGTTGTAAATGATGTGTTGTGTGTCCGATATTGAGAGACGGTAGACTGCAACTGAGATGTGTGTGTCGCGTGTGGCTATATATATTGAGTGAAAGTTGTTCAGGGGGTTGGGTCGATGAACTGTAGAGCACAGCATGCTGTCATTTAATGCAATATTTTGTTTATGTGTTCTTTGTATATGGTATTTTTCTACTGTGTCTCTGTGTCGTTTGTTTTGTACTATTTTTATAATGTCCATTGTTTGTTCTATTTTGTTGTATGCATGTCCAGTGTTTAATATATGTTTTGCGTATGCTGAATAGTCTTTATTGTGTTTAATGGCTGTTATATGTTCTTTGTATCTTTGATTGAAAGTGCGTCCGGTTTGGCCTATATAGGTTAACGGGCAATCATTGCATTTCAACCTATATATGCCTGGTTGTTCATATTGATTTTTTGTGTCTAATTGTGGTTTTTGTTTCAAGATGTTTTTTATTGTGTTTTTTGTTCTAAATGCTATTTTTATGTTATTTGTTTTAAATATTTTTGTTATATATTTGGTTTCTTTACCTATATATGTGAATGTGGCCCATTTGTTTTGTATATTTTCGTTTTCATTTATGTTGTTTACATTGTTTATTTTCTTTTTGGGTTTTAATTCGTAATTATTATATCCGTTTTCTATTAGAATTTGCTTTATTATGTTACATTCAATTTGTTTGTTTATTGTGGTTATGGGATATGTATTTTTTCTGTTTATTAAGTAATTGATAGCCATTTGTTTATGTTCATTTGGATGGCATGAAGAGGCATGAATTATGGTGCATGTATTTGTGGGTTTTCTGTATATTTTGAATTCGAAATTATTTTTGTTTCGTATTATAGTTAGATCTAAATAGTTTAATTTGTTATTTTGTTCTGTTTCTAAAGTGAATTGTATATTTTGGTTTATGTTGTTAAATTCATTTAAAACATTTTTTATTTTTGTATTTTTTGCATCGAAAATCATGAGTATATCATCTACATATCTACTGTAGTATTTGATTTGGTATTTGTTTAATATATTTATAATACAATTATGCTCGAGAATTAATTTTACAAATATAAAACATCCAAGCACAACCTCCAAATTTAAAGGAAGAGACAAAACTTAAAATCAAACAAATCAATATACGCAACGCAAGATGTACAACAGTTTTTAAAACTGATAGACCTGATGATGATGTAATATACATTGAAACATGTCGTCAATACAAGAAATGTAACAAGATGCAGTATCTACTGAAAATGTTATAATTTTAAGTAATTTTAAACAACATTATTTTAAGTCTGTGTATAGACGGAAAATAAAATATTGTATCAATAAAACACAAACATGACGCAATTAAGATATAAACTGAAATATTTATGATGGTGTAAATTATACTTGAGTGTTTGAAGATTCAGTTGATGACTGACATATGTAACAAAGACGTATTTGATTTTATAATAATTTCAGACATGTAATAAAGGCTGTAGCTAATTTTTGTTCAGTAACGGTAAACGCCATTTTAATAAAAAAAAAACTATTGATTTTCAAGTCTTGGCTATGTAACTTCCAGAGCCCGTACATTTTCCCTTCTAGCGCAGTAATAAGGGCACGAACAGCAACCTTATTGGTATGATAATCATGAAAGTGTCAATATTCACAAAAACAATTATCTTCTTATCTGTAGCGATAGGCTAATTTTATTCCCTTTTTACCACAGAGCAGTTATATGTTCACACCCCAACACCACCAGTCGTTCAGTTCAGTATTTTAAATAACGACGTTAATAAGAATCGGCAAGATAAATCTCTCTTTAAGTAAAACAAACGCAGTCCCTTCATCTAAATTTTCTGGAGTGATCGGTTCTGGTATTTGCGACTGGGGCGCAGTTACAAATAGGCGTACACTTATCTTCATAGAGATATGATAAAGTTGTCATCTTATATTGAGCTTCTTGTGATATGCAGTTGTTTGTTACAGATAAAATCAGTATCTCTTCACAATTATCTAGTCGAGTGGGCAAACCAGGTACAAGTTAACTTAAGATTTGGTATTCCACTTTGAATGTGAAATAGACGTTAAAATTCCCATAATGATCTTATCGAAGTGGTTTATATTCTTTGTAAAGTTTGTACCTAATGAAAATGGACACTAATTATCGGCATTCTGTATTTGCATGGGCACGTTTCGCAAAGTGTTTCAGATTGTAAGCATATCTCTTGCATGCCATTCTTTGATATGCATGAAGGAAGTTCGACGCAGATAAAAGGATTTGAAGTGTGGCCGCGTATGGGATATTTATGCTCGTCATGATACAGAAAGAAACCCGCGGGTATACGATAACGCGGATAGCGAAAGAGCGTATAACGAGAGTCACCTCTACTCGTCGTCCCGTTCGCCTTCTTTCTTATAACAACTTTTCACACAAAAATCATAGACAGAGACAAAACAGTTGGGTGATATAGGAATACTTGTCTTTTTTAGAAAAAAGATATAAAAATAGCTTTCCTCTTTGCATCATCCTTGCGATTCCTTAGAGTCTCCACAAAAATGCTAAATAAAACATCAAATTATTCTCAGTTCTTTTCGATTCACAATAGAACTTACAAACCTCGAAGTTGGAAGATCGTTGTTAAATAACCTATGAAACGGACAAAATACTTGCGAACTGCGAAATTAACCCTGATAAATGAAAAGCACAAATGATGGAAATGTAAGCAAAATTTCTTTTAAATTCGTGCATTACATTCCTTGGAAAATTAATTTTCAGATTTCTTTGATGTTTATGAAATTCCATGTCATTTGCGGAACCTGCTAATTTAGTGCAACGTTAGGAAGAGCTACGTGAAACTTCCCATCAAATCTTTCTCGATTTGACCGCCCTAACAGCAAACGCTTGGTTAATAATACAAATTATAAAACTCCTCGCTAGACCTATGCAAATTTCTCCGTGTTTCTGCTATTTTCTTCTCTCGTAGGTGTAAATATTCTCCTCAGCGTTATTGTCTCCAAAACACTAAAAGAAAATGTTCCCTCCTGCGTGTGAGAGGCCAAGTCACACTCAAGCTAGACAACAGGTAAAGTGTCAACTGCAATTATGAATATTTGTCTTCTGGGTTGTTGCGCTGCGTAGTCTGGTAAATGTCCACAAATGATTCATCGCCCTGCTGACGGAGGCAGCATGACCCCTGAAACGTTGGTGGAAATCTACCAGACTACACTACGCAACAACCCAAAAGACAGAAATCTTCAGACTCATCGCCCTGATGATGGAGACAGTATGACCTCTGAAACGTTGGTTAACATCGACCAGACTAAACAGCGCAACAATCCAGAAGACAGGAATTTTCAGACTCACCGCTGTAAAAACCTCAAATTTTACAACTGCAATTATTTTATGAACCATGTCCAACGCACTACGTGGTTAAATGTCGAAAGCGAATGTTATAAACTACAAAGTAAGAATATAATCATTGTAAGTACTTATGTACATTTAAATATTCGAGAAATAATCTTAATTATGAAATAACAGTGGATTCAGAATTAATCAATACTTACATATTTAATATTATTTAAATATAATATAGGTGTATGACTAACAAACTAAGTATTTTAGTACAAAGTAAAGTAAACAGTTTCTGAATTGTGATTTCTTATTCTGTGTGATGGTTTTAGATGTTTGCTCAATGTACTATTTATTTCCTTCGGCCGTTGCAGCCTATGGCACCATCCATACTAATTTCACAGACTAGCAACTGCTGTTTAACAATGGCTGTCGACTATAGATCGCTTAGCAACAACGTTTGGCTTAGCAACATCCTCTCTTCACTGCAGACCTCAAAAAATATATAATTCGGCTATTTGGCAGGCGTACTTTTCGTGACCTGTCTGCCAGAATATAGATGTGAGTCCTTGACTTCCTATAGGACTTATGCCCCGCCAAAGCAGCTCATTTATAATTCGAATAATGTGACTGAAGAAGACAGCGATAAGACGATTCAGACTATAAGTTTTACATCGGATTCCTTGAGAAAACAAGCCATGAACGTTTTCCTATAAATTAATTACGATATACAAAAAAGTGTTGCTTCTGAGGGCTGAATGATCTCTACACTTTAACGCGGGCCACTGAAAGGCAAATGCATTTACTGGAATCACACAGATGACGACAAAGTATTCAACCAGAAATAAATATCCGAAACATCAAGCAAAAGAATCAATTTACTTATGGTAAGAAGAAAAAGAAAGATTTTATTTCACGGAATATTACTCTCTTCTATCCGCACAACAGTAAAGGAGCTGACTCTGTCTAGAATTTGTCCGTTCCTGCGTAAATAAGAAATTTGAATGTGTAGTACAGGTTTTAAAACTAGTCTTTTGATGCGCACTATTTCCTTTATCCACACAATGTTAGGTATTTGAGAGGTCAAAAAGGAGAGGTAACTGGCATTTTGCACCACATTCTTTGAGTTATAACAGATAAATGTTCCAACAATAAAATCTGACTTTTAAACAAAACGTTCTGTCTAGGTGCAGAGCTGCTAATTTATTGCAATTATCCGAGACTTTTCACGCATTTTTCCATGTTTCACAAAATTAGATGTTTATATCGTCAGTAATTTTATACATTTATAATACCCAAAAATATACTTTATTCATACTTTAAAAATAATTAAAGCCAATTATATTCTCTCGCAATGTTATATTCTCGATATTTAAGTACGATAATACATTAATTAATAGTACAATATTTAATATAACAGCCAAATAAAGGCAAACCCAAAACAGAAACAATACTATACACAAAGAAAAATAAATGAAGAAATATAAATTAAAGCAAATAATCCACCTAGGGAACACTAACATAAATGTAAAACGTTAAAGAAACACAAAAAGACAGATAACCAAGCCACATGATTCGGAACTTTGAAGGGCCATCTTCAAGTGGAACATAGTGCTTGATGCAATTATAAAATTGAACAGTATGACATTTGAAAGAATTGATTAAAAGCAATGAAACAAAATAACACAATACAATTATATGGATACTGCAACTAAGACGTTGCCTTTATGTTTAGTTTGCAAAACTAATTAGTTCTAAGGTAAAATAAGATCTCTATCATAATAAAATTCTAGATTTTTTCTGTTGATATTCTGAAAGTTGGAAACTGAGAAAGCCAAGGTTCTTATTCTAACCAAGAGGTAATTACTGTAATTTAAAGTGAAGTTATGCCATTGAATCAATTTGTATTAAAACCACCAGAAAATGCAGCAAAAATATACCTGTCGGCAAGAATATATATAAATTTAAGATTGATGACCCTTCCAACAAGCCTATAAGACATCATAATGTTTCTCAATCAGTCAACCCAGAGGAAGTTAGATAAGTTATTCTTGGAAACGAACACCCAGAAAATAACTTTAAGGAACTGAAAAAGTTTTGCAAAAATGTGCATTGGGTTCATGTGAAAGGCGATTTCTTTGTATGGAGAGACTCGAGTAGTGACATTGATGTCATCCGCAAATATATTCACAAAACAAAATACGAATCGCATGACGTCAGGAGTATATTGAAACACACTGACTCCACCATGTTGCTTGCAGGCGAACCAGGAATGGGAAAATCTACGTTTTTCTCCCACATGGAACATGAAATAAAGAAGTGGAAAGCTTCGATGTGGGTGCTAAGACTAAATCTAAATGACCATACAAGTACACTGGAAAGAGCTGAATTTGAAGGAGAATGGATCAACAAATGCAAGGAATTCCTGTGGGAAGCCGCTCATTCGAAAGAACAAAATGATCTGGCACTAGAAAAAAAAAATTCCTAAATGCGTTGGAACAGACAGGGAACGTAGTTGTATTATTGGATGGATTCGATGAAGTATGGCCAAATTTCAGTCTTAAGATCAAGATGTTAATAACAGAAATAAGGAATAAAACTGCTTCTAAGACTTGGGTATCATCACGTGCCTCCTACCAGATGAACTGGGAGAAGATCTTGAAGAAATTTGCTTTTACGTTACGGCCATTTACTACACAAAATCAGATTACTCTTTTGGAACTGTTCTGGAATAAAACAAATGGAGAACTGAAGCAAGGAAGCCTGCGAAATTTCGCCGAAGAGTTGCTCAGGTTGACCTCAAAGAACTTCAGCGACAAAGATGGAAACTTTATGGGCATTCCATTACATACAATGATGTTAAGTGAAGCCTTTGTGAATGAAGTTGACAATTACTGCTCTAGTGGGAAGGATAATTTACCAGAAAACTTTAATTTACTCGATCTGTTTAGGAAATTTACGGAGAACAAATGTGATATTTACGTAGGAGAGAAGACTGCAATGGATTGCACAAAACCTAATACAAAAGAGGAGAGACAGAATTATGTAAAGAAACACATGATTCCAGCGTTAGTGTCGTTGTTCTCCCGCGACCAACTCAATTGGCTCCTGGATACAGAAGTTACCACTTACTTGCAAAAAGCAAAGAAATTCCTTAAAAGTAGAAAGTCAGAACAATTTGGAATGATAACTGACTTTACGGGAAGCAGGCCGAGTTTTATCAATCGAAGTTTTGCAGAATATTTTTCTGCCAAATGGTTTACTAAGAATTTTTCTAGGTGTGGCAATTTCATTTCGGACATTATTTTCAACCCTACGTATGAGATAATACGGAATATTTTTGATAGGATTCTTGCACAAAAATCCAGACTCAATGATGCTGTTTTGAACAATGATCCGGAAGCTGTCAATAAGTTGCTGGGGGAGAAAACAGATGTGAACAGTGTAGACAAGGGTGGTAGAACTGCGTTGCATTTGACGGCATCGCATAATAGCATAATTATTAAAAGACTGTTGTCAGTCTCAGGTGTTGATACCAACATACCAGATGGAGTCCTTAAGTGGACGCCGCTGAGGTACGCTGCCACAACGAGATCATAAATGGCTGTGGACAGCTTGTTACAGGGTGGCGCTGACGATAATGTGCTTACTGAATTTTATCAGGACCAGCAGTGGAGACGGGCAGCACTGTTTGCATGTGCAGAGAAGGGACACAGAAACTTGTTGGAGTTCATATTGAATTCCGGATTTGATGTTAATGCCATTGTATTGCATCCTGGAGAAGATTATTATGAATTACCTCTTCTTCATATAGCCTCACAGTACAGCCAAGAGGAAGTTGTAAGACTTCTTGTTGAAAGAGGCTCTGATATTAATGTTTGCAGCTCCGACAAAAGCATTGCTCTTCACTACGCTGCTGAAGCTGAAAATGTAGGCATTATGACATTATTAGTAGATAAAGGAATGTCTGTCAACGAGATGTGTACATACCAAAAAACACTGCTACACATCGCAGCTCTCTGTGGTAACTGAGAGCAACAAAATTTCTAGTCGAAAGAGGCGCTGATTTAAAGATAGCTGACGGTATTTTTCGGACTCCGCTGATGGAGGCTGCAACTCGTGGCCATCTAGAAGTAGTTCGTTATCTTACAATGAATGGAGCAGACGTAAATGCTTGCACCATTTATGAAACTGCTTTGCACTTGGCAACTAAAGGGGCACATTTTGACATGATGGGCTTCTTACTGAAACAGGGCGCGAATATTAATGGCAGCAATGTTGAACATGGCGAAAGTCCATTATTACATGCAATTAAAGACTTACAGAAAGTGAAGTTCTTAATTGATATTGATATTAATGTTCGCAACATCTTTAATGAAACTGCTTTTCACCTCGCTGTTGAAGCTGATAATGTAGACCTTATGACGTTATTAGTAGATAAAGGAATGTCTGTCAACGAAATGAGTACACGCGGAACTCCGCTACACTACACAGCTTGCTTTGATAATATGAGAGCAACAGAATTTCTAGTCGAAAGAGGCGCTGATTTACAGATAGCCGACGCAATTGGCCGGACTCCGCTGATTTAGGCTGCATATGGTGGCCATCCAGAAATAATTCGTTATCTTGCAATGAATGGAGCAGATGTAAATGCTTGCATCGATGATGTAACTGTTTTGCTCTTGGCAACTGAAAGGGCACATTGGGACGTGATGATTTCTTACTGGAACAGGGCGCGGATATTAATGACAGCAATGTTGAACGAGGCGCGAGTCCGATACAAGTTGCAATTGAGAATTACGACTTACAGACAGTGAAGTACTTAATTGAAAAAGGCGCTGATATTAATTTTCGCAGCTTCAAAAATGAAACTGCTCTTCACTTCGCTGCTGAATATTATAATGTAGACATTATGGCGTTACTAGTAGATAAAGAAATGTCTGTCAACGAAACGAGTACACGCGGCGAAACTCCGCTACACGTCACAGCTCGTGGTGGTAATCTGAGAGCAACAGAATTTCTAGTCGAAAGAAGCGCTGATTTAGAGGTAGCTAACGCAAATGGCCACACTCCGCTGATGGTAGCTGCATCCGAAGGCAATCTTGAAGTAGTTCATTATCTTATAATGAAAGGAGCAGACATAAATGCTTGCACCAATGATGAATCTGCATTGTTCTTGGCAACTGAAGGGGCACATTGGGACGTGATGGATTTCTTACTGAAACAGGGCGCGGATATTAATGACAGCAATGTTGAACGAGGCATAACTCCGTTATGACTTGCATTTGAGAAAAACAACTTACAGAGAGTGAAGTTCTTAATTGAAAGAGGCGCTGATGTCAATTTCCATAGCCGTGATGGCAGCAAATTGTCAGCTTTACATCTCGTATTGCATTGTTGTAACCCGATTGACGTGGACTACTTAATAAAGACAGGTGCTAATCTGAACGTGCACGATTGGAACGGCTTCACTCCACTTCATTACGCACTTATTTGCAACTATAATGAATTAGCAATGCATTTGGTGGAGAAAGGTGCAGATGTAAATATTCCGGATTCTGGCGGAAGATCACCTTTACAACTTTCTGTGATTAAGAACAACGTAAAATGTGTAAAACACCTTGTGAAGTTTAATGCTAACGTCAATTACCAAGGGCCCAAAAAATTGACCGCGCTCTCAATGGCCATCAGACGGGGAAGGATGGTCAGATAAATAACGTATCTAACTTCCTCTGGGTTCACTGATTGAGAAACATTATGATGTCCTATAGGCTTGTTGGAAGTGTCATCAATCTTAAATTTATATATATTCTTGCCGACAGGTAGGTATTTTTTCAGTTGGCTCGGCTCTAACCCAGTAATTGCAAACACATCAGTGGTGTCTGCTGACTTCAGAATATCACCAACCAGACACACCTCATGCTCCAATATGCGTGAGACATAGCAACTTGAAGGATCAGACAACATTCTACCAATAGACATATTCTGTTCCCTGCCCAACAATAAACACAAGTGCCCAGGCAGAGAGACGTTGCTACAGCTAGAGAGTGTGTCTGTGTTCTGGCGAGAAGGGTTCGGCCCAAATCAGTCCCCCCTCCTAAACCAGCTTAACCTCCCCACACGCATGCGCACCGCTTTCGAAGTTTCATGGTCACAACATCAGAGCCGAATGTAGTCGGCTCAAGTTATATGAAGCAAAGCAGCATCACTGAAGTTTTTAACGCGCTGTAATATCGGCCCAGCAACGTACAGTATTATGCTTTCTGTTATAATAGGTTGATAATAAAAGAAACAACTTGTTACAATACGCCATTCTTGCTCCTTACATGAAATATAACATGTAAAGAATAAATGGTAACAATAAATAATATTTATATATGTGCATGATACCTTCTTAAAACCTTTATCCTTTATATAAAAAAGGGGCTTAATAATTTTGCTATCAGCAGTGTCAATTTTTTGGGCAATTGGTAATTGACGTTAACATTAAACTTCACAAGGTGTTTTACACATTTTACGTTTTTCATCATCACAGAAAGTTGTAAAGATGATCTACCGCCAGAATCCGGAATATTTACATCTGCACCTTTCTCCACCAAATGCATTGCGAATAGAGTATATTTGGAAGAAAGTGCGTAATGAAGTGGAGTGGAGCCGTTTCCATCGCGCAGGTTCAGATTAGCACCTGCCTCTATTAAGCAGTTCATGATTTCCGGTTTATCACCAATCACTGCGAGATGTAAAGGTGGCGGTACGCTGCATTCACAACTACAAAAATTGACATCAGCACCTCTTTTAATTAAGAACTTCACTGTCTATAAGTCGTAATCCTCAAATGCAAGTTTTAACGGACTTATGCCTCGTCCAACATTGCTGCCATTAATAAACCGCATACACATCACGTTCAAATGTGCCCTTTCAATCGCCAAGTACAAAGCAGTTACATCATTGTTGCAAGCATTTACGTCTGCTCCCTTCATTGCAAGATAACGAACTACTTCAAGATGGCCACCGGATGCAGTCTCCATCAGCGGAGTCCGGCCAATTGCGTTAGATATCTCTAAATCAGCGCCTCTATCGACTAGAAATTTTTTTGCTCTCAGATTACCATGGCGAGCTCCTTTGTGTAGCGGAGTTCCGCGTGTACTCGTTTCATTGACAGACATTCCTTTATCTACTAATAACGTCATAATGCCTACATTTTCAGCTTCAGCAGCAAAGTGAAGAGCAGTTTCATTAAAGAAGGTGCGAACATTAATATCAGAGCCCCTTTCAATAAGAAGTCTTACAACTTCCTCTTGGCTGTACTGTGAGGCTATATGAAGAAGAGGTAATTTACAGTGATTATTTTGAGGATCCGATACAATGGCATTAACATCAATTCCAGGAATTCATTATGAACTCCAACAAGTTTCTGTGTACCTTCTGTGCACATTCCCACAATGCTGCCTGTCTCCACTCTTGTCCTGGTAAAATTCTGCAACCACAATATCGTCAGCACCACTCTGTAACAAGCTGTCCACAGCCATCCATGATCTCGTTGTTGCAGCGTACCTCATCTGAGTCCACTTAAGGACTCCATCTGGTATGTTAGTATCAAAACCTGTGACTAACAACAGTGTTTTTGTAATTATGCTATTATATGAAGCTGGAATATCCCAATGACGTAAATAAATCCAATCTAGTGGAGTTTCCAATCTGATATTTGGAATATTAACATCTGCCCCTCGGTGTATCAAATAGTGAATAAGACCCGTATCCCCTCTCATAACCGCGATATGAAGTGCAGTATTTCCATTGTATTCACAAAGATTAATTTTGGCGCCATTTTCCACTAAAACATTAATTATGTCCATCCTTCCCTGTCTGACCATCCTTCCCCGTCTGATGGCCATTGAGAGCGCTGTCAATTTTTTGGGCCCTTGGTAATTGACATTAGGATTAAACTTCACAAGGTGTTTTACACATTTTACGTTGTTCTTAATCACAGAAAGTTGTAAAGGTGATCTTCCGCCAGAATCCGAAATATTTACATCTGCACCTTTCTCCACCAAATCCATTGCTAATTCAGTACATTTGGAAATAAGTGCGTAATGAAGTTGAGTGAAGCCGTTCCAATCCTGCACGTTCAGATTAGCACCTGTCTTTATTAAGTAGTCCACGTCAATCGGGTTACAACAATGCAATATGAGATGTAAAGCTGACGATTTGCTGCCATCACGGCTATGGAAATTGACATCAGCGCCTATTTCAATTAAGAACTTCACTCTCTGTAAGTCGTTTTTCTCAATTACAAGTCGTAACGGACTTATGCATCGTTCAACATTGCTGTCATTAATATCCGCGTCCTGTTCCAGTAAGAAATCCATCACGTCCCAATGTGCCCTTTCAGTTGCCAAGAACAATGCAGATTCATCATTGGTGCAAGCATTTACGTCTGCTCCATTCATTGCAAGATAACGAACTACTTCTAGATGGCCACCGGATGTAGCCACCATCAGTGCAGTCTGGCCATTATCTTCAGCTACCTCTAAATCAGCGCCTCTTTCGACTAGAAATTCTGTTGCTGTCAGATTACCACGGCCAATTGCGTCGTATAGCGGAGACATGCCGCCTGTACTAGTTTCGTTGACAGACATTATTTTATCTACTAATAACATCATAATGCCTACATTACCACGTTCAACAGCGAAGTGAAGAGCAGTTTCATAGTCGAAGTTTTGAATATTAATATCAGCTCCTCTTTCAATAAGAAGTCTTACAACTCCCTCTTGGCTGTACTGTGAGGCTATATGAAGAAGAGAGAAATTATTAAAAATACTTTCACTAATCAGTTCTTCATTAACATCAAATCCAGAATTCAATATGAACTCCAACAAGTTTCTGTGTCCCTTCTCTGCACATGCAAACAGTGCTGCCCGTCTCCACTCCTGGTCCTGATAAAATTCAGTAAGCACATTATCGTCAGCGCCACCCTGTAACAAGCTGTCCACAGCCATTTATGATCTCGCTGTGGCAGCGTACCTCAGCAGCGTCCACTTAAGGACTCCATCTGGTATGCTGGTATCAATACCTGTTACTGAGAACAGCCTTTTAATAATTATGCTATTATACGATGCTGCCAAATGCAACGCAGTTATACTACCCTTGTCTACACTGTTCACATCTGTTTTCTCCCCCAGCAACTTATTCACAGCTTCCGGGTCATTGTTCAAAACAGCAACATGAAGTCTGGATTCTTCTGCAAGCATCCTGTCGAAAATATTCCGTATTACCTCGTACCTTCGGTTGAAAAGAGTGTCTGAAATGAAACTGTTACACCTAGAAAAATTCTTAGAAAACCATTTGGCAGAAAAATATTCTGCAAAACATCGATGGATAAAACTCGGCCTGCTTCCCGTAAAGTCAGTTATCATTCCACATTGATCTGACTTTCTACTTTTAAGTAATTTCTTTGCTTTTTGCAAGTAAGTGGTAACTTCTGTATCCAGGAGCCGATTGAATTCGTTGCGGGAGAACAACAACACTAACGCTGGAATCATGTGTTTCTTTACGTAATTCTGTCTCTCCTCTTTTGTATTAGGTTTTGTGCAATCCATTGCAGTCTTCTCTCCTAAGTAAATATCACATTTCTTCTCCGTAAATTTTCTAAACAGATCGAGTAAATTAAAGTTTTCTGGTAAATCAACCTTCCCATTTAAGCAATAATTTTTAGCTTCATTTTCAAAGGCTTCAGCTAACATCTTTGTATGTAATGGAATGCCCGTAAAGTTTCCATCTTTGTCGCTGAAGTTCTTTGAGGTCGACCTGAGTAACTTTTCGGCGAAATATCGCAAACTTCCTTGCTTCAGTTCTTCATTTGTTTTATTCCAGAACAGTTCCAAAATAGTAATATGACTTTGTGTAGTAAATGGACGTAACGTAAAAGCAAATTTCTTCAAGATCTTCTGCAAGTTCATCTGATAGGAGGCACGTGATGAAACAAGTCTTAGAAGCAGTTTTATTCCTTATTTCTGTTATTAACTTCTCGATCTTAAGACTGAAATTTGGACATATTTCATCATATCCATCTAACATTACAACTACGTTCCTTGTCTTTTCTAACGCATGCAGGAATATTTTTTTTTTGTTCTAAAGCATTTTGTTCCTTCGAATGAGCGGCTTCCCACAGGAATTCCTTGCACTTGTTGATGCATTCTCCTTCAAATTTAGTACTTTCCAGTGAACTGGTATGGTTATTTAGATTCAGTCTTAGCACCCACATTGAAGGTTTCCACTTCTTTATTTCATGTTCCATGTGAGAGAAAAACGTAGATTTTCCCATTCCTGGTTCGCCTGCAAGCAACATGGTGGAGTCAGTGTATTTCAATATACTCCTGACGTCATGCGACTCGTATTTTGTTTTGTGAATATATTTGCGGATGACATCAATGTCACTACTCGAGTCTCTCCATACAAAGAAATCGCCTTTCACATGAACCCAATGCACATTATTGCAAAACATTTTCAGTCCCTTTTAGTTAATTTCCTGTTGTTTGTTTCCAAGAATAACTGAATTAGCAAAGCATTTGGTAGAGAAAGGTGCAGATGTAAATATTCCGGATTCTGGCGGAAGATCACCTTTACAACTTTCTGTGATTAAGAACAACGTAAATTGTGTAAAACACCTTGTGAAGTTTAATGCTAACGTCAATTACCAAGGGCCCAAAAAATTGACCGCACTCTCAATGGCCATCAGACGGGGAAGGATGGTCAGATAAATAACGTATCTAACTTCCTCTGGGTTCACTGATTGAGAAACATTATGATGTCCTATAGGCTTGTTGGAAGTGTCATCAATCTTAAATTTATATATATTCTTGCCGACAGGTAGGTATTTTTTCAGTTGGCTCGGCTCTAACCCAGTAATTGCAAACACATCAGTGGTGTCTGCTGACTTCAGTATATCACCAACCAGACACACCTCATGCTCCAATATGCGTGAGACATAGCAACTTGAAGGATCAGACAACATTCTACCAATAGACATATTCTGTTCCCTGCCCAACAATAAACACAATACTTGTAAGTTTATACTCTGCTTTATATCTTCAAGAGGGTCTTTACCTATCAGTGCCTCTAAAGGGACCTCCGTTCCTTGAAAATCAACAGTTCTTTTCAATACAATTTCCTGTGATATATTATCCAAGTCAAAGAAATTGCATTCATCTTCGTATTCCGCGTACACTTTTACTGGTTTCTGTTGAAATTGAAAAGCCAAATGTGGGTGTTTATGTCGTGAAATTACAACACACTTTTTGTGAGAAAGATCCAATATGCCAGTAAAAATTTTGGCCAAAATTTTTTCATCATCAGATCCTTCCTTACAGTCAATGACCAAGACAGAACTCCACTTGCATGGCCAGAATTCAAGAATCTCTACACATGGATCCATTAAAGTTTTTAAACTAATAAATAATGAATTTTCTTGGCCTAAAGAATTAAGAGCCTGATATATTTTCAATTTGGATAAAGTGCCACAATTTTTTTTGGTAATGACTTTTAATAATTTGTTGCATTGCAAGGCTTCAGACAGTGGTTGCACATGTTGTTCAGTGAATCTCATGCCATATTCAATGGATTCTTGAACGTCTATTTTCGATAATTCCTTTATCTTCTGAATCCAATGCTGTCTGATTGTTTGCCAGAAACGCGAACTTTCACTGAGCCAATTTGCTTTGGGATTTTGTTTCCACCACTGAGTCACATATCTTTCAAGCTTTTCGTAGATGGAATTTATGCCTGAAGATGATGTATGAAAAGCTTTCTCAAGCTTTTTCTTAATTAATTTCTCCAAGGAACTTTCATTTGCCTGGCACTGAAATATTTTCACTTTCTGCAAGAATTCTTCGTCTAATGAAAAATCACAGGTCTCCAGATATTTGAGTTCCGGAGGTAATCTATAATACTGTTTCAGTTTTTTAAAGAAGTGGAAAATATCTTCATCATTTCTCTCATTGAAAGTTACATATTTCCCGTTATTTGGCCCTGATCTCAATATGCTTAATGGACCACTGTCGTCTCCATGTACACGTTTGCTATTCAGCCTGGCATTAGTGTAAATTATAAACTCGAAGTCAACAAATGAACCATACATTTTCAGATTACTGTCTTTAGAAACGTTTCGTTTAATTTGACAGTATGATGCAAAATATTTTAACAAACTGAAATCTCCAGACAGGTGTAAGAGGCTGGTGCGCGGAATTGCAAAATTTTTGGTTTCCTTATGTTTAAGCTGTATGAAACACGTCTTACAAATATCCTGTCCTTTCAATCTATACTTAAATACCACGTCATCAAAGTCCTCAGCGAAGTCGACGTTTGAAGCCAGATGGAATTCCTCCGACTTATAGAGGCCCTGCGCGAAGAGGAACGAAGCCACTCTGATGACGTACAATTCTCTGTGCAATGCACTTGAACCACGTCTCTTCTTGTACATGGGAAGAACTCCGTCGTATAGGGTCGTGGCCGGGGTCACCTGGTTGAAGAAAACGCAATTAAGTGACTTCACTTGGGAACAACGTGCACTTTAATACCTGTCTGATTCATGAAACCGACACGTTACATTGTATTTATTCTTCATGTTCTTGCACAGTTAGACAAGACATCCTCCGACTTAATATATGGATCCATTACTCTATCCACATGAGTCCTTCATTGAATTGTATACTGTGACACACGAATCATTATGATCAGGGCTTTTTGTCTAACTCCGTTACATGTTAATTTATCTTTGGAGTAAAATTATTATACTGCTTACATTGCTTATACTTACTTATTTTTCTTGAAATTTATTTTCTTATCTTTCATTCGAGGTGCAATTGGAAAGTTTCAAGACTGCGCCTCTAAAAACCCGTACACTTATCTCAGGTATTAAATTCATCCATCACACTCGAAGTAGTTCCCCTGGGAGTGAACACAACGATCCCAGCGCCGCTGCCAAGCCTGGAAGCATCCCTGGAAATCTTTCTTTGTCAGCCTGTCAAGCACTATCTGCGATTCTGCCTGAATCTCTTCTATCGTCTCAAATCTCCTTCCCTTTAGCTGAATTTTCATCTTTGGGAAGAGGAAGAAGTCACACGGAGCTAAATCCAGCGAATAAGGAGGGTGCGGGATGACGGCCATGGTGTTTGAGGCCAAAAACTGCCGAACTTTGAGGGCGGTGTGCGCTAGCGCGTTGTCATGATGCATCGCATGTGGAGTTCTTCCTTTAGAATCAGCTGACAGGTCCCATAGCCTATCCCAACAATGTCGCACAAGTCGTTGATGGTACGACGTCGATCTTCGTGAATGGCCTGCCGAATCTTCGTAACATTTTCGGGCGTTGTGCTCGAAGATGGTCGTCCAGAACGCTCGTCATCATCGACAGAGGTTCGGCCATTTTTTAAACATGAATGCCACACAAAAGTTTGTGCACGACCCATTGCAGACTCCCCAAATGCTTGCTTTAGCATTTCATAGGTTTCCGTAGCCATTTTGGTGAGTCTTTGGCAAAATTTGATTTGTTCATGAAAATCCGCCATTCCGAAATCGCAGGAGGGTCGGTGTAATGCACTACCAAAACGCCCGTAACTAAGAAACCAATGCTAATTCGATGATGCCGGCTGGCACACTGATTCACTATGAATGTAGGCCGCACCCCCTAGCGGCAGAAACTCGTACTACATCCGGTTCGCCCTCTATTGACACAGTCTGGAAACTTTCCGATCGCACCTCGTAATACGGATACTTCTACAAGTGGATTAAGAAGTAGTATAAATTTCTATACTATTACAAGCCTATTTGGATTTGAGTTACTGTAGGATTATTAGCTTACACTCATCTAAAATTATTAGGCAGTCGCATCAAATGGCAATGGCATATGTTAGATAACAAATATAAGAAGTGTTCTCTATTTAAGAGACAGCAAGCTTTTGAAATAGGCTAGATAGTTTTATAATGTATTTACCTCCATCTGTCTGGCCTGCAGTCCAGAATTGGTTACGTATCTGAACACAGATACACCTGAAAATTAACTTTGGCCCCAGTACACTAACATTGTTTAATGACACTTACTTCCCTCCGAATTAGGCTGGCAAGACATGTCAATTAAAAATTTAGATCAGATCTAAAACTTCTTGACGATGGTGAAGAGTCAATTGAATAAAAATTTTCTTGGATATTATCCATCGTCTAGTAAATATACATTTTGTATTTACTAGACGATGGATAATATCCAAGAAATTTTTTATTCAATTGACTCTTCACCATTGTCAAGAAGTTTTAGATCTGATATACATAACAGGTATGGACCTGGTGTACTTTTTAAATTCAGGAAGTTTGAACACGTAAAAATACAACTGGCCAAGACTCTTAATCATCTTACTTTTCTTATGAAGTGCAAATCTCATGACATTGTGCCTAAAGGCCTTACACTGAAAGTACCTTATCATAGCCGCCGCTCTTTTAGAATAGCTTTGCGAGCAAGTCAGGCTCTTCTGAGGGAAAGAATACAGTTTTATCGTTCCAAAAAGTTTTTCCTCGGGGAACAAGTCATCGACCTAGAAGTTTTCTTCCAGAGGACAGTTAATCAGGTGGACCGACAACGTATATTTACAGCAGTGGAAGGCTCCTTCAAATATTATTTTCTCAAACAAAAAAACATCCAAATCAAGAAGTTCTCTACTTTAATTAATAATCATCAGACTACTACTTCAGCTCGAGAAATATCTTCGGGGTCTAAGAAGTTCATTCTCAATATTTCAGAACACTCTCTTACAAAATCGGAGGAAGCTGTTCTTCAGAAGGGGCTCAATTTTGCATTGAGTAGGACTAGGTTCAACCTGGACCTGGCAGTTGCTGCTGAATCTGTTCAATTGACTCTTCACCATCATCAAGAAGTTTTAGATCTGATATACATAACAGGTATGGACCTGGTGTACTTTTTAAATTCAGGAAGTTTGAACACGTAAAAAAACAACTGGCCAAGACTCTTAATCATCTTACTTTTCTTATGAAATACAAATCTCATGACATTGTGCCTAAAGGCCTTATGCCAAACTTCCCCCTACTGTGGGAATGGAATTCAGTTGGAGAATACGGTCAATGTTGGAGAAATCAAAACCACCAACATCTAATATAACTAAGATTGAGTTTAGGGCCATGTTGGCCTTGAGACGCAACAAAGATTTAAGAATTCTTCCTGCTGATAAAGGGAACTGTACTGTAGTGATGGATAATTCTACTTATAAACAAAAGATTTCGAGTATGTTACAGTCTGGTGTCTATGAACCTCTAAAGAAGGACCCTACATCCCAAGTGGAGAGGAAAATACAGAAGATCCTTTCTAAGCATAAATCTGTACTTGATACCGATCTGAAACGTAGATTGACACCATACCACAGTAAACCTCCTTATCTGTATGGCCTTCCTAAGATACACAAGCCAGATATCCCCCTCAGACCGATCGTGAGTTCTATTGGTTCACCTTGTTACGTCCTTGCGGGATTCTTGCACAAGATTTTGGTTCCTCTGAGTAATAGCACGGAATCATTCGTTAAAAATTCGGAACATTTTATACAACTATTGAAGGATGTCCATCTTCAAAGTGGAGATATACTGGTTAGTTTCGATGTAGTCAGCCTATTTACCAACGTACCAGTGGAAGAGGCCCTGTGTATCATCAAGGAAAAACTTTGTACGGATTCTACCTTATCGGACCGGACACCATTACAGTTTGATGACTTGGTGGAACTGTTAGAGATATGTTTGACCACTACCTACTTTCAATATGAAGATAAATTCTATCAACAAAAGGAGGGAATGGCGATGGGGAATTCGTTGTCGCCTGTCGTTAGTAATATTTATATGGAGTATTTTCAAACTTTGGCTTTAGACACAACTGATCACAAACCAGCCACTTGGTTGAGATATGTGGATGATACATTTGTGGTTTGGCCACATGGTCCAGCGAGATTGCAGGAATTCTTTCACCATCTTAACAGTCTCAGATCGTCAATACAATTCACCATGGAGATGGAAAACAATGGTACTATTCCGTTCCTGGATGTTTTAGTCATGAAGAATGGTTTTAGTTTACTTACGGATGTTTATAGGAAACCCACACATACTGGTCGATATTTAAATTTCAAATCTAATCACCCACTCCACGTTAAAAAAGGGGAGTGGTTTACAGTCTGGTCAATAGAGCAAACATCATATGACCAGAAAAAAACAATTTTAACAGAGAAATTCAGAACATCAAACATGATCTATCTCTGAATGGGTATCCCCGACAGTTAATTGAATCTGTTATTAAGTCTGAAAAAAACATCCGGCCTTCTCCTGACAGAACGCCTCTGGGTACGGCGGTTATCCCATATGTCAGAGGTGTGTTTGAAAAATTTAGAAGAATTGGGAACCGATACAACATCAGGACAATCTTTAAAACTGGACACACTCTCCATAGTTTATTGAGTTCCATGAGACCAAAAACAGTCGAGAGACAGACTAGGCAGTGTGTGTATGGAATACCGTGTGATTGCGGTAGATGGTATATCGGCGAAACAAGCAGACCTCTGGAGGTACGCTTAAAAGAACACAAATATAATTTCAGACAGGGCCTGCTGGAGAAATCCAGATTGGCCCAACATGCGTACGAAGAAGATCATCATGTCTGTTGGGATGGAGCCAGAGTATTATTAACAGAACCTAATACCATCTACAGAAAATATAAGGAGGCAGCACACATGGCATTACTCGCCAACCCTATCAGCCAGCCTAGTTTGGATTTATCTCCTATTTGGATACCTGTAATCTCCGAAGAAATCCAAGTTGGGCATCGAGTTTCGAGCTGATATTCATGTGTATTTATTCCCACCTTTTTTGTGAGTTTTTATTTTTTGGCTTTATCGTGTTTATGAATTTTGATTTTACATACTATTCTTTTACGTCCCATGGATGGATGGTGTGGTAATGCCTTTTTACTCTGGGACTTTCACTTTTTATTTTGTCCGGAGATAGGGATTAGCTCTATCTAGTGGGCCCAACTGTGTAGGAACCTGAAGACGGAGTCCCATCTCCGAAACGTCGTTTTACGTTTTATATTTACTAGACGATGGATAATATCCAAGAAAATTTTTATTCAATTAAAAATTTAGAGATCAGTTTCTGGAGTATTTTCCGACCGGACATAACTTCAAAGTTTCGCATCATAAAACCTGTTCAATCTTAGCGAAGATAAAACATGGAAACAGACGGACAGGACCGTCCTTATTTTCGTTCACTCGGTGCATTCTGTGTGAAGAACGCAAAATAGATTGAAGCATTCTTACATTTGTTGTTTTAACAGTCTCAACAAAGAGTACTGTCTATTGTCAAAGTACGTGGATAGGCCTTACAGGTACTTTCGTACCGGCTCGTGTAATTTAACGTCGCAAAGAATAGCACTTCAAATTACCTGATATGAATGATAAGCTGGTGGCGTGACAAGAAATCTACACGAGATTTTCCTACAGTCGCTGTTCGTCCAATCATTTCAATGCAAGCCCGTCCTGAAACTTAAATAGCACCAGGATAACAGCCATGTTTCTCCTTAATAATTAATGAAATTAGGCTTACGTGTTTCCAAATTGTGTTCGTCGACCTAAACTTAATTATACATTTTCAAATTCTGTTGGCCTACACAGTAATGTTATTGATTGCTTATGTTAAACGCCCAGTAATTATGTTTGCAGTCATTCTAAAACACTACGAGCTCGAGGACTTTTTCGTCGGTGAGATTCCCGGACAACGATCATACAGTTTTCCTGGTTAACTCTGATGTGTGGAACAGTCACACATAGGCTAAGATATATGATAAGTGAGAAGCCAATGTTTTCTTTCGAAAGAATTAAGCATGGTTTCGGAATAGATAATCCACATATCGATGTTAGGCTGCTCCTTTACGACGTCGTGTGAACTTCTGGGAAGATACCAACATTTAGGAGGAACATACTGCCTCCATCTCCATGGCTGTTGACGAAGGAAAAGACGCATTCTACATAAAGTGACCAATGAAATGGTAGTTTTTACGAGTTCTTAAACATTTGGTGTGATAAGAACAACATGTGGGCTCTGCAATATTTATTTGTCTGTCTTGTTTCTTCATCATTGTTGAGCCACTCTCATGACAATTACTTAATTTACATTGTTGCAGTTATTTCCTTAGTTGCCTTCCAGATATCATCGCGCTGATGTGGCATAAAGAATACCTTTGGAATTTCAATATACTCCAAAAAGCACAAGTTCCAATCTTGCGAAAGGAATGAATTATTATGTGCGGTTACTCATTACTTTATGAACATAAAACATAACTGTAGTAGACGGACGTAAAATCATTCTGAATTACTAAATTACCAAAGCTGTATCAAGATACACGATATATTAAAGAAACCCATTTAAACTGTTTGTCTGTATGAATGTAAGATAATATTTATAACCATAAAAGATTATAGATAAGGCTTAGTATCAGTCCAATTGTTTAACACTTCACATCCTGATAAGTAAACAATAAATCTTTATGTGAAATTTATGAACTTGTCACGAGATAACCTTCTTTGGAATCCAGTGACTGTGACGCAAGGATTCTTTGGGTAAATCATGATCTATGATTGGCACAACCAAAGTGTCCAGTGATCACGTTCTGCATGTAGAATAAACTAGAAAGAAGTGTTTGCCATTCTCAGAATTGCAATGAAATAAATGTCTTACACTGGTAGGCCTTTAGTTGTTACGAAAGAAATAAAATGATGTCATTTATGATAAAATACACATCATACGTAGATACAGCTGGGTAGTGATTTCCCAATTCGCAAAATTTATACATTTGTCATATATAGGAATGTACGCTTAGGACGCAATACGAATTAACAAAGTATTTCCATGCTTTGGTGGCATGCATAACAACAAGAGAGACGAGTTATTTTTTACTTCGTTCTTAATTGTTAGTGAGAATTTATAGAACAACTATACAGCAAATGCTGAGAAGGTCCTGAGCCTTCTAGAACATAAACATCCAGATATGTAGTGTGTTTTACGCGCCTTTTCGAAGTGTTTCCGTGTCAATGTTTGGCAAGTCTCTTTCAGTTCCTCCAAGCTTCACAATTTAATATAAAAAATCTTTGTTTCAGAAATTCCATGCATTAAAATCTGGAAAGGTAAAATATGGCCACGACCACTTCCAACAATGTGCTCGCAGAATAATTTCTGCAATAAAATAGTTGTTTTCGCAGTTTGGTCCATGGCCCATTTATGTTACCAGCAGTACTATATATTTTGTTCCAACACAGAAGTGAAATGAAGAAAAAGATTCTGGTATCGTTAATTGAATCTCAAAACACTTGAGAAACTGCCGAAGCATTGTTGTCTTATTTGTTACTTCCTTGTGAGTATACGCATTGCAAAATGTTTCACGAAGATCGGAAAAAGAGAAAGGACACACGTTCTCCTTGCGAATAAGCCATGTTTGCACCTGCACAACTTTCTTGCAACTGGCGTGAGCAACGCCCTAGTAACCAGTAACCAAGGACAAAGTCTGGAAAAGTCTGTTATATGGGTTTAGGTCAATTTCTGATATAATTTTTTGCTCTGGACCAAGTGAATGTTGTTGGGTTGCATTTACTTTGGTGCACGTTATAATTCACAATTTCATGCTAATATGGCCGGTTTCATTATTATTATTATCTCCATTATCCTTCCCGACATTTTATTTTCACACAATTTCTCCATCAAATGAAAGTTATAACCTTGACAAGAAACCCCTTACATCCCCACAAGAAATTATAATATCAGCATCTGAATCTCCTGTTAAATCTGCTTTGTGTTAATTTTAACGACGTTCCACTTCCTATGGAAATGGATTATATTTCTTGAATCCCCATGACATTCAATGTGTAACGTTCCCTATGAAACTTAAACATGGGCATAAATGTGTGTTAAAAGAATTTCTGATCTTACCTCTACTCCGTTTGGGCCCGGATTCAGTTCAACACAGCCCATAACAAGGATCGAAGCCAATAGAAAACAGCTGAACCACCTGAAACTGTCATTATCACGTTTTCTACCAGCGAAACTTTCCATGATCACGCACTTCCCAGGTCTTCCGCCATTCCACCGGCCAACTGCGGCCCTCCATTGTTCGGTAGTTTCCCCCATGGCGCAAGCGGTTAATTAGTTTTACACAGACACCAACTTTTGATATTCAACACAAATTTCTCTTTACTGCTGTTTGTATCGTCGCCTAAACAACAGGCATCTCACAAAAATATAACTTATTTATGCAAATGAATTGTAATAAAATAAATAATTGCCACATCTTTTAGAAATATGTACAATTAGGAGTGCCGAACAGCGCTCGTCATGACTTAATCATCACACAGCGTGGATTGCCGAGCCCTGCTCACATATTGCCCGCTAAGATTTCTCCTTCTATGTAGCGACTGACCTTGTGGTTTATGTATTCTGGCTCCAGTAGCCGTGTAGAGAAAAAAGCTGGCTATCGATTGATATATAACATGACTCTGACAGATCGATTTAATCAGTGTTTTTCGACTTTGAAATATAGATCGATTATTGAACTCAACTGCATTCAGTCTCTGCTCTGTGGCTCCGTCTAGCGACGACGAATGGAGTAATATAGTTACGGTTACGACAGCTGTGTAGGACACATTGCAAGCTTTGCAACGGTATATGATATCAATAAGCTGAGTCAATGCATTCTCTGTTCTCCCCTTGGTATGAACAGATTCTATAGCACATATCTGCCGTCAGTCAGCCGCGATTATGTCTCCTCAAGACATTAATAGAACTGTAGACGACGGACGCATAGTGTGTTGTGAACATTTTATTCAAAGTTTCACTTAAATTCATCAATTATTAGGGAAGTTGTGCCCATATAAGTAAAATGATGCACTTTCAAGCTCAAAATTAAATCTCCAAGCAGAAAATCCTCCCACTGCACAGTATAGACTGGGAATTTAAATGCCCCTATGCTAAAGGGTTAATACAAATAGCAATACATACACATTACCAGGGGTCACTGATAAAACTATCACAAACAAAAAACAAAAGCCCCACGACACGGCTCACTGCCGGCAAAACAGGACGGGAAACTTCAATGTGAAAACACATACAAACCAATGTCGACCCGAAGGAAGTGCCCAGCCGGAGAGACGTTGCCGACCGAATCTGTAGCTACAGCCAGAGAGTGTTCTGGTGAGAAGGGTTCAGCCCAAATCAGTCCCTCCTCCTAAACCACCTTAACCTCCCTCTCTCGTATCAATCATCACCCACAGATATACTGCAATTACGATACTCAAAACTGCACGTTTGCAACACTGGCAAGCAATGTGTACCAATCATTAAAATTGACTAGTACTTTAGGGAAAGTAATTTAAAAATGCTGACGTGCCATCCAAATGACATTTCGTTAATTTTTCTTCTTCTTCTCGACAGACGGAAGTAGCTTCTATATGCACGTGGCCTATATTCACATAATACAGCGCCCTTTAAGCCTATCTTACCGCTGTGCTGCCTCCTGCCTCAGCTGCTTGTGAAACTTCTGGAGACTTAAATTTCTCTGCAGCTGCCACCGGCGCTTGTTGATTCAAGTCTTCAATCTGGAAGGATATGTAGCATCTTATTTGCAATAGACAGCAACAAATACAATCCTCTGGACTTCACAATTAAAAGTTTTAAAAACTGACTGATTCAAGCACTGTAAGCCCAGACAGTTTTGTTATCAAAACTTTATTTTACTGCACTTAAGTGCCTATTTCAGTTTGAGAAATAATTTTCTTTCTATTGAAAGTTTTACTGCATGCTATTTGTCATAAAGCCTTCAGAGTCAGCTTTCAATTATGAACCGAAACTCCGGTCCACCTAATACTCGCTGACTCGGTTGCTCGTGTATTCTACGCCCCGAGGTATTCGTGGGGAAACCAAGGAACATTGAAGGCAGTTGAACATAACAATCAATTAAATTAAATCCCAATCAATTTTGAAGTTAAACAAACAAAATGAATTTAATATGAAAAATTGATAAAAAAGCAAGAATTACAAACAAAAGAAAACCGTGTTACAAAACAAGAATACAATTAATCTTTCGGAAGATAAAAATTAAAGTTACACAAACATACGCCCAAGTGTGTCCATACTTGATGGCAGCCACACCTTCAACATCATCGAAAAACCCTTCGTCATTTTAAACAGAATACTACGTAAGGCCCCCCTTTAAAAATATGAATGTTTGTAGGCGCAGTTGGCTACCTACAAACTCCCCTTTAGCCGCCAGACCGGCTTTACACTGATATCAACACAATTAACTCATCACCTCGTACACTCAACCACAAGTAGATTCAAAAAAAATACATGACAAGTATTAATATGTGGGTCGCAGTGCTTCCTCAACACAAAACATCCGTAGTTCTCCTCCCGTAGCCACGCTACACTACGCTACGTCACACTTGTTACTTGGCGAAGTGCTTTAAATGTGATCACACATTTCAAACTAGCCACTTCCCAATACAACTCCAGGTACCCCATGGCACCTTCCACAGTTTCGGGTTTCCATACAAGACCCGTTGAAAAACTCGACCTCGCCATCTACCAAACCAGCCTCGACTTACACATCATACATGAATACACATACACACAACACTCGCACACACCCAACACCCAGTGAATTTCAATACACGATACGTACATTACAACGTTCTTTCCAAAGCTTCAACTTTTCCACGCGACCTTATTTACCTTATGGTCCGCGAAGAATCATGAAAGATCAAATCCCAATACATTGATCAGTCATCCGTTTGAATCACACCAGGATTCAAAGACTCGATCTTGTCTCGGCGTGACACACGCTCCCATGAGACCAAGATAGCCGCTAGCCTCCCTACCAGGCATAAGCTTTGGATCACGTGTTCCACTACGCAGTAGCTCGTGATCAAACTGGTGTTTCCCCCGTCTTATCGCGCTGCTACTCTCGCACAGAGGCATCCCATACTACCTTATGCAACAGTCTGCAGACGCGATACATTCACCAAAACACACAATTACTCTTTTCCATTTACACACACAATAGAGTAATATACGTAAGAAAAAAACAAAATAACACCAGCCACCTATATGACGATACACATACACGACAGTAAGATGAAGCCCTTTGTTACAACCGGGCCACACCCTATCACAAGTATACGATACTTACAATTTCCATTTACTCATTAAAAAAAAACTCACACCAGAAAATAAACTATATACACAAGCTGCAAATTCCGTCGACCATCGTAATAAGCATATCAGACTTAATTTTGAACCGAAAATAGAGAACCAAGAATTTTGAAGCCAAACGAAGCCTAACGCACGTCTGCTTATGATGACGGTCGAACCGGAAAGAGAAAGACCCAAGCCAGGTCAATCCTAATCACGCGTCTTCCCGAGCCTTGAGACAGAAGAGGGGGAAGGAAACGCTAATTGGCTACTAATGACGTAAGGGAACATCGAGGATTATGCTAGCTGGATCATCGTCTTGCGGTACTTCACCTTCTCGTGGCCAGCCAAACACAGTTCAAGTGCCGGCCGCCAGAGGTCATTGAGGCCCTGAACCTTAGAACGGTTCAATTATCCTACTGAACATCTAGCCCAATAAAAATTTTATAACATATTCCTCTGGTTTTAGTAATTAGTTTTTCAATCAGAAGCACAGAAAACCACTGGGCATTCCCTTGTTCTTATGGTTGGAAGGTCTGTGAAATGAACCATTGGACTTCCACTAGTATGTCATCAATATTCACTAGCATATTAACCACAGAAACATCATGAACAAAATGATCCCTATCTACTTCAGAACTGACAAAACTTATATCGGAATCGTCAGTCTTCCACAAGTTTCACATCTTTGTCTGGTTTGAAACTTTTCCTACTTGTAAAAGCCACGGTATCAACATAAGAAGTGAATGGGGGCCCAGGCAGTGGTATGGGTTCACACTGAGTGTGAACACATTCTTTGATTAATTAATATTATAATTTCTCCGAACAAATAGTGACCGAAATCTAAAAGTGGGTGACGATGGTGAGTCATTTGAATAAAAATTTTCTTGGATATTATCCATCGTCTAGTAAAATAAAATATATAAAATGACATTTCGGAGACAGGGATTAGCTCTATCTATTGGGCCCAACTGAGTAAGTACCTGAAGACAGAGATAGAGCCCCATCTCTGAAACGTGGTTTTATATTTTATTTTACTAGCTAATGGATAATATCCAAGAAAATTTTTATTCAAATAGTGACTGAGACAAGGCCGAGACAAAAAAAAAACCACTGACTGACAAGCTGTAAAATACTTAGTGTCAGTAATATCCCTGTTTTGTCCTCCTTTAATTGATCATATGCAAATGAGAAGACGTATCAATTCCTGAAACCTTTGTATGATCCAAGTTAAAAAATTCTTTACTATATATAACCACATATTGATCGTACTGAAACTCTTGACAGAGATTAAAAACTTTGTCGTGAGAACTACTGGGGAGATATATGACATTATTTGTTAATAAATAATGATCTAATGACAAACAGAAACCTTACGATTTTATCTTTCAGCACACAAGAACACAATATATTTACTAAAATGTTGGCAGAAAAACTGATGTTGAAAGTTATATAAATGTACCGAGTATGATGGACACCAACATGTGATGTGGAAGATCCATTGTGTTCACTGTGGCAGATGGGCTTGAAGGGTCAACAAATTATTTGAAAGAAACAGCAGTATTCTTTTAATTCTGAAATACTACCTGCATTACCAGAACAAAGTTTGCTCAGGATGGGTTAATACATTCTACGTAACACTTAGAAAAAAGTTGTTGATCTGAACAAGTCTTTTTTCCACAAGAGTATATGGCAATTTTAATGGGGATTAACAATATCTTCATTATTCTGAAATTTCATCATCTCGGTGTTCATTACATTGAAATTATATCATATGGTCACAAGACACTGTAGTAAACAGCCTAGTAAGAAATACAGGTAATGGAAGTTTTGCTAAAAATAATGGCCTTGTTACCTACCCTCACCAATAAGAAGTCAATAAACAAATACCACTCAGTACTACAATATTCTCTTGGGCAATCAGTCATGTCACTGCTGAGTTATAAACCAGAGTTTTACCCGGTGCCCAACGTGAGCGATTAAATGCGAGCGGTGCGAGTTGCGTGGGTGAAGCGGAAATATCAAACTGGCTGTTTGTGTGGCGCTGTCCTAGGTTACAGCGAAGCGGTCAGCCGCCAAAGTCTGAGATCAAATATTTTGATATTTTCACGCGAGTCGCTGCGCTGGCCAGTAAGGCGCGTGCGCAAGAAAGCTCTAACCATGCAGTTGAACCCTGCCGGCTCTCATGACTATAACCACATTATCCCAGAGGCCAGGAGGTGGTACGACATAGGATAATCACAAGGGTTAACCCAAATACAAATAAAAGCACTCCCAAATTACAAACATGTATTTAAAAAAATATATATACAAATTGAAAGGAGAACAAAGTTCCAAGGCTCAGGCTCCGGTCGGGGTTACAACTAGCTACGTCAAACAAAAAATAAGATCTATCTTTCTCCAAGCCCGCCCTCTTCGACTCGTTCTCTGCCCGGCAGACACACACAGACTGACTGCCCTGCTGTCCCATCAGGGCCTCGAAACCAGCGACTCCAAAGAACGTCGAGAGGAGAGATAGGCCACTTCGAGCCATGAGGCATGGCTCACAGTACACGGAAGGTGTATGCGCAGGAAGGCCGTGTGCTTCTATTGCAGTCTCTCACTTAGGACATAATAAGTGACACCCCATGCTACTTACGCAGCTCGCATAGCTCGCTTGTTATCGCTTACGTAGGACATTGCCTTAGAGACTGACTCTGTCTCCAGCATCTGAGTTGTCCTCGACTGACCTAGAGCCAGTCCCAAAATGTTGGTTTTTAACTTCGCACTGACACAGCTGATTGTCCAAGAGGATTTTATAGCATTCATTTGCCATGAAAGTTTCAAATCTTACAAAAGTAACAAGTTTATTTGGAACAATCAAACCTTGAAATGTGCTACAGTCAGGGCTGTGGAGTCGGAGTCGGTAAAAATGTACCGACTCCGACCTCGCTATAAAATATCTTAAGAAAACTTTCGCTACTGTGTGAGCCGCCAGAAGTTCATGATAACCAGTAAACAGGCTTAGATTTGAACCAGGTGACCATCGTGTTGCACAAATCTGCTTGCTTCATGCGGAGGTGAGTGGGACAGGTAAAATGCACAGACAAATCAAGAGGAATATAGGATTTTGGTTGGACTATTTGGAGATAATGTGTCATCTGCTAAAGATAGATATATCCAATGGTAAGATTTACTGTGAATATGGGTACTGAGCCTTCAGGTCCCACCCCCAAAACTATTGTTTCTTAACTGGATGAACGACTATCAACAGATGAAGAACACCAAGTTAGTAGTTGAACTACTAACAAAGCATTTTATTTATTTGTAGTGTTCTGTCTGACGACAGGTCCATATATTATGAACAGGATCCTTCCAACCTCTTCAGGTTGTCAGGGACCTGCTCATACACATATACATTCTTGGCACAGATGATCAGAAGTGGTTTGCCATTGCCTTCTTCTGTGTGTGAGTGGAGTAATTGTTGGGATGCCACGGAGAAACCGGGGAAGCCCCCAGAGGAAAACTCTGTGATGCCTAGACCACGGCCTTGCCCAACACAAGTTATAAATTTGAGCACCACCGGGAATTGAACCCGGGACCCCAGGCTTACAAGGCTAGTGTTCTGACCGCTAGACCACCGTGGCATAGTGAGGCTAAAATACCACTACATCCATCATTAGTAGGTCTGCAGAATGTACCCTTCTACTTTGGTACAACCTAAACAAAGTTACACTATAGTGACTATGTACTTGAGTGTCTTTAGCATGAACACAGGTACATCACCTACTGCTAATTTTCTAAAAAAAAAATCGTTCCATTTATCATAACTCGATGCAACATAAATATACTGTAAAGTAAAATAAAATAAATTAATACAACAAAACTCAACAAGTCCCTGAATTCAGATTTCTCAACAATATAAAAAATAAATACGGTGGAACCTCAATATAATACATGCAGTTATACCATGGATCTTGATGTACCGAGGATTTGATCATGTCCTCCACTATGATTACATGTTTTACACTGTTCACTTTTAATGCGGGTAGTTCACAATGCGAGTACTGATGCTGTCCCCCAACAGCTGCACTATATTTAGGTTCCACTGAACAAGTGAAAATATCTGAAATGAACCTACTAATACAAGTACATAATCTGTTAGAAAACAGTGTTGAACTGTGTGAAAACATCATGCCATGCATAAAAGGCATTACGTAACAGCCACTGTAACTTTTGCCATTCAACTGGAATACTTAACAAACTGTACGACTTTTCCATATATAATTAGTTTGCATTACTTTTAAAGTTTACTATTTGCAAATTTATTTAAATTACATGCTATTGTTTAAATTATATTTAAATAAGGTGACTTACTGGTTTCAGTCCTAACTTTGACATAATCTTGCAGGCTTTCTTCTCACCACTACTCTGCTTAGCTTTGCTGACCATATCCATGGGCAATCCAGCTGCAGTAGCTCCTGGGAAGACACCAGAAGTCTGGCCAGTTCCAGGCTCCTCAAGCTCTGGTATTGTGTCATCTGAATCAGATTCGGTCCCCGATCCTGAACCATCTCCTCTATTCTCAGTCATTAATGCTGTGGCTCTGTCCAATTCAGTCAATTCAGGCAATGTCACAATCTGCTAAAGATCAGACACAAACATTGTAGTTAAAAATACATACACACACATCTGAAACACAAAATTAACTGCTTATAAATGTAAACCTATAATAATAATGATTATTCTAGGAATTTTTACATAAACATCAAACCAATTTATAAACATTATGCCCACAAATAAATGCAGTAAGCAACAGCAAATTTGGGTAAATACACACTGCATGATTTCAAGCATCTGTGACAACTGAATACAATAAAATTAATTATACTAGGGAAATAACTAACTTAGAACTTTATATTCAATTTTTATAACCATTTGCATGTTGCATCCCTAATTTCACAAATGTTACATAACAGTCAATTACTGCTATAGATATGTAATTTTCTGTGGAAAATATTTGCCAATGCGTGGGTGATCACACAAGAAATAAATGCATTGACACAGATACAATAAAGTGGTGTGAAATAAGATAAAAACTGGTTTCATCCAAAGCACGTGCCAATAAACTCTTGAAGTTCTGTGGTAACATTATTCTGGATTCTTTGGACAACTTAAGAAGATATGATTGTTTCCTCATCTTCATAGGTTACATAGCATCAACAAAGTTCATATATGTGTGTGTGAACGTTCAAGATTTGAAGTGTTCCTGGGTGACAGCCTTGTATGAGAATGGAGTTAAAATCCAATGTTTCAGAGATTGTCCCTTGTCTACCATTGGGGTTATGTTGGAATGTTGTAAATTATCACAGGTTAGGTCATCTTATGATGACTCACAACCTGAAAAACTGGTTTTAACAGCACTGAAAAGTCACAGAAGTATTGTTACTTTAATTACTTAACCCTTTAAAATAGAGTGATGATAATTATATATCACTTTTTTAATAATTTGTACCTCTGTATTCTTCCTTATACAGCATTAACCAACTGGCCTTTCACAAAACTCAAACTTCAGTACTGTCTTCACAACAGCCCACCAATAATCCCTATCCTGAGCCAGATGAAACTAATCTACACTCTCCAACCCTATGTCATTATTATCCATTTTAAAATTATCCTCCCATTTACATCTATGTCTTCTGAGTGGCCTCCTTCCATCGGCCCTCCCAACCAAAATTTTGTACACATTTCACATCTTCCTATGTGTGCTACATGCACCACTCATCTCACACTCCTTTATTTTATCAACTAATATTATGTGGTGAAGAGTACAAATTATGGACCTTCTCATTAAGAAATATTCTTCACCCTTCAGTCACTTCATCTCATTCTCAAACACCCTCAAACTGTGTTCTTCGTTAACATGGAAGGCAAAGTCCCACATCCATACAAACCAACAGGTAAAATTATTTTCTTTTACATAGCAAGCATGAAGACAAAAAATTATACACAAACTCTATGGAAGCATTCTCCAGTTCAGTCTTCTCCCTTACTGTAAGTAACGTACAGATACAGTTGGCATCATAACTCAAGCCAACGACATTATAATCACTGAGCATCAACTGTAGAACTCATTCAATATGGCATGGACTCAATTGGAGATCAAACACAACAATTTGACAAAGCAACTTCGCTGTTAATTAAACTTGTATTAACTTTGTTGTGGGTTTCAGTTATTACATGCCTTGTTGTTTGAGATGGATATCAGTATGGTTGTTTTATGCAACAGACTCAAAGATACTTTAATGGCCACCCAGAGTACTTGTTTCTTTACATTTTAAAGTGTAGAGGCAAGAGAACTCTGTCAACTGTAACCCTCTGATTCTGCTCCAGTTTTGCACACTCCACTGTTTAGAGATCTCTGTCTTCTGGGTTGTTGCGCTGTGTAGTGAATATTCATCGCCCTGATGACGGAGGCAGTATGACCTCTGAAACGTTGGTAAACATCGGCCAGACTACACAGCTCAACAACCCAGAAGACAGAAATCTTCATATTCACTGCTGTGAAAACCTCAAATCTTACACCACTGTTTCATTTAATATGGAATTTTAACTTTCCACTTTTCATGTAATGAAAGGATAAATAGTTACAGTGACACCAACTGTTCAGTTAGTAGTGTGCGGGGGCAGCTGTGGTTCAATTTCTAATGAGGCACTTCTAGCCTCATTAATACACCACAAATAATCTAGTTATAAATGATAATACTGATGATAACTTTTGCTTGTTGACATGATTTTACTGGACTGCATATTCTCTTTCAAATATCACAATCAGTGCATTTCAGTATCCATTTCAAAATACTCCTGGTATGAGTTGCACATCAAAATTTTGAAACATATTGTTTGGTAATATATACGCGCACAGTTCAAATGAGAATTTAAGCACATACAACAATGTCGATTACTAGAAATAATTTATACTGAACGAACACAACAATACTATCACGATTGAACGACTGCAATCAATTAAGTTACTCCTTAGAACATAACATTCCACTTAACAGCCATATAACACGAATGATAATGCAACTTTGCTTACCTTACACCTTTCACAGACTTAAGTACTACAAGTGGAAGGTGGCTTGTATACCGTAGTAAAAACTCATGGTGTAATAGACATACGGTAACTAATATCATGTATACCTCAACTTCTACCATCTCATAGTATACAGCAGTGAAAACAAATAAAAACCTTGATATACTAAAATATCTCGTACACATGACATGAACGTAATTAAAAGACAAGCCAAATACCTTCGGCATTTTTAATTTCGACAGATTTGCAAACAGCCACACTGATAAATACATACGAAAACACTATGAAGGATAATCAATACAAGTCTACATAACTTTATATGGTGTTATACATACTGATGAAGCAGATACAATGCGATAAATTTCTGAAATGCTATTAATATCTTGATGTAAGATGGCTGTCTTCTGGGTTGCAGCGTAGATATAGTGAGGTGCAGTCTGGTAGATGATTAAAAGCCGCTTTTAATACGTCATTGAACTGAAGGTGGAAGCAGCATTACACGATGCTACAACCCAAAAGACATCTATTATTCCGGTACCGCAGTGTTAAACAAAAGAAAACTGCATGGTGGATGACGTAACATTCTACAGTGCTGTCACCTAACCACAATAGTAGTAAAACTACTCGTAACCATCTGTCGGGAACAATTGATATTAAAAACAACGGCAAGTGCTCAGTCGCTAACTATTTCAATGTAGATTGACAAACACCCTCTGCTTCCTCGCTGATGAAGTTGTTGAAATTGTGTTTAGCTTGATCTCAATGGCCTCTCTGATCATCCGGTCCTTGTATTTGGATTTGGTGGATAAGGATTGTGGTGTTCTGGAGTTGAATGGGTGACCCAGGTTGATACCGTGATCGGCCAAGGCGGATTTGTGTAAATACTCGAGACGGAAGTAGTGCTGGTGGTCCTTGATTCTGGTATCGAGGGATCGGCCGGTCTGCTCGATGTAGACTTTACCGCATTCGCAGGGCGCACTATACACGCCAGGAGTCTTAAGTCCCGAGGCATTCTCACAGGCCGAAGGAAACTGAAGATTTTCGGAGCAAGGCCTAAAATATTTTTGTCTAAGTGCTGGCTCAGGAGTCATATACGGGAGGTTACCGTGGACGGAAGACTGTTCTCCTTCTCAAGCAGCCATCGCTTCCCGAGGTCATCGAACATCTGAGGCCACGGAGTTCGAGGCCTCCTAGACTGCATTGGCTCCCGAAGATCCACAAGGAAATAGCACCATCGGCGCCCCTACCTATCGCCCGGCCCTCTATTTGGCAAGGCAGCTCTGTGATTAATCTCCACGTATTCACACCAATTTATTATTAAAACACTACATTTCAGTTGCTCGAAGCGTCTATTACATATTTTAAGAATCTTCTTGAAGTAACAAAAATATATGTAAACTTTTCCGGGAGGCCGCTTATCATATTCCCACACTTGTCTCCCGCTTAATTCGGCACATGAAGGCCTCTTGCGAATCCAACAATATATAACCCCGCCATCACTATTGTAAGGAACCCTAACCAAAAGCCAACACATTATAACAGCTGAAATATATTATATCTAAAGTTAATATTATTCTGTAACAACATATATCATAATTATTATATTTATGTAAACCATTTTTATCGCATGACCTTTGATGACTACAGATATAAATTTAAACATTTTATACATCCGACAAAATTTTATAATTTGTTTTTATTGTAATACATAAATAATTTTGCATGGTTACTACATATTAACTTCTTAAGTCTATACTTACCTGAGAATGCCTAATGTGGCCGAAACATTATACATTTAATGTTTTAATAGTTAATTTTTGTGATTAAACATACTTGCAAGTTGCGTGATTAAAAGTAAGGAGAAGTTTTATTGTTTATATAATCTGGAACGGGATGCTTTCGTATAATTCGTGGGCTAAGATTCTCTGTTCTTTCACAATAATTCAATTCAATTCATTTAATAACGTGCTTGACAACAGCCTAAAAGGCCAATAACAGCCAAGCATTAACAACAATACAAATCTTACAAAACAAATCTTACAATACTAAGGCAAACAAACAATGAACTGAATATATAAAGTACAATATTAATTTATTGCAAAATAATTAATATGTAAATGAGCTAATTGTTATGGATAAGTAAATTAAAAATTAAATTAAAATCAGTTCAATTTTGGACAAACAACATACAAAATAAAATATTATACTAAATAAATAATAATAATTCAATTCAATTCAATTAATAACAATAATAATAACGATAGTTTAAAAACAAACGCGTTATGCACACCCCCTGCGGCTAAGAGGACATTAACAGAATGTTATATCCTTCGTCCTTTGTCATAAGCGCGCATAAAATAATTATTTTCTGAAAGGTGAGCTTTTGACCATATTTATTACACAGTGCAGATAACATGGCCAACCAAACTCGTCCTTGGAAAGAAATTTAATTCAAATAATTGAGAAACATGAAAATTCATAAGATTATTAAGGAATATTTTTACTTTTAATCTGAAAGCAGCAAAAAGGATATTTATATTTTTAACTTGAAGTGAAGTGACAAACCCTTGTTATAAAAAGATAAACCTGCATCCGTTTTGTAAAAAATTTAAATCCTTTCAGGCCGGTCCATAATACTTAATCGCATGAAGAATTCTCTGACTTTATCAAAATATCCTTAAAAATGAGTAGGTTAATTTTTGGGAGGGAGGAATATGGGGCATGTAACCTGCACTTGTTATGTTTGCATTATCCCTGCCAGAAGAATATCTAACAAAGGATGATGAAAAATCTAGTTGTACTGAATAAAAGTACAGAATTTTCCGTTTTCATTCAGCATGTATCAATTAATATTTTTATATTTACGAATTTTAATAGCGAGTTAATTGTATTATAAAAATTAGAATCAAGTTGTTTCTTTTCTTCTTCCGATATTTAATGGCGTCTGAAAACATGTAACGCCGCGCAGTTGGCGACTGCGTCACCAAACAAACCTTGGCCGATATTTGTGACCTCACGTTCCTTTTTTGTGTGATATCCTGTTAAGGTGTGAGTATGGCAGTAACTAGGCCATATTCTCTGCATTGGACATGTTTCCTTCGAGTGTCATTTATAAGTTCATTTTAATATAGGCCCGGAAGAAGAACGGGTATAAAACAGAAAATTAATAAATAGACGAACGTACTGCTAAATGGTGTTCTTTTATTCCTTCGGTCATTTGCGGGGAAATTACTTAGAGGGGTGGATATCGGGTTATTCATCCACCCACCAAAAGAATGAGAGGTCGCATCAATGCTATTACTTCCGCTCATTACTTACTCGCAATTGACTCTGGATCCAATATCGCACGTGCTTCAGGAGGGTCCACAGGTACATAAAACAGTGGAAGGAAGGGCAGCTCCGAAAGAACTTCAGCATCTGCAGCAAGAGTTTGAGACTGATTTCTTTTTCTTTGTCTCACTTTTGTTTCTGCGCATACTTTAGATGAAGTCTAAGAGATTCGGAGAGAGTTTATGGAGAGGGATTATGAGGAATAGTCGCCAACTTCAGATTTAAAGTTTCCACATCCTTTTTAAACCAGGGGGTGGGGGAATAGATGGTTTAATCACCAGCACATCCACATTTGCTGTTTCAAATCTGTAATGACACCCGAAAACAATTATATAGCTTCGAGGATATTTCGTTGGGTCGCTTTATGGCACATTATTACAATATTACTACATATACTACTTCATAATATTCTAAATTTTAAAATTTCTATAAGACGTTGGTTTACCTACGTTCATGTCTTTCAGGAACATAAGTGGTGTAGAGAAATAGTCTCGTAAATGACTTTTTGACCGGGATGCACAGATCATTGGAGACTGGATTTTGCTGACTCATGACAGAGACCGGTGGAGGGCTTTGGTTAATTCGGTGATGAACCTTCGGGTTCCCTAAGCCATCTAGTTAGTTAGTTCAGTTCATTAGTGATGATATGAACACTTCATGTAACTCGCGTTGATAAAATGATAAATGTGTATAAAGTTTGTTCGAATAACCTAAGCGTATAGGAACAAGAATTTGGTATTAGCGTCGTTAAACCTCTGATCTCGGCTATCACAGCGTTATTTGTAAGTCTACTGAATGCGTGTATTGTAAAACGGTTTCTTTCTAAAATAACGCGGGGTCTAGAAGTCAAAGCGAATGTTGAAGCTATCTGCCAGGTGCTCGAATCTACAGGGTATACACAAAAGAACGGTGCGGATTCAAAAGTAAATAAAAAAATTATTTCTAACCTCACACGGGCACAACATACACCGTCAGCGGCGGCAACTGTCCACGTTTCTTATGCGTTAATTACAATCCTTCAATGCGTGCACCCTGGGTCACACGACACACATCCACACGGTAATCAAACTCATCCCAGACCCGGTGTAGCATGTCCGCTGTAATGGCTTGCAGTGCATGCGTTATCCGATCACGAAGTTCATGGATGGACGTGGGCGATGGTGCTACATAAACGCTGTCTTTAACGATCCCCCCAAAGAAAGAAATCGCACTGTGTAAGATCTGGCGAACGGGCTAGCCAAGGGAGAAGGTTGTTGTCTCCATTTGCAGCAGCACGTCCGATCCAGCGCTGTGGAAAAACACGATTGAGAAGCACTCGTACATTCCTGTGAAAATGGGGGGGGAGCTCCAGTTGTAGAATGTAATCGTCATAATTGGTATTCAGTTGGGGTAACAACCAGCTTATTAACTTTTAGTGTTAATACATCCAACTTATTGAAACTCTGGTAGTGTATAGAGTTTAATCGACTTTCACAAAATTGGATTTTATTTCACGGCTGACTGTATCCTATGGAGATTCAGAAACATGGAATATTACTCACTTCTATCCCCACAACAGTAAATGTGCTCATTCTGTTTAGAATTTGTCTTTCCCTGCGTAAAAAAGAAATTTATTGTTTTGAGCAATAATTAAGATGGCGGTTGTTTTTAAACACTCTGAATACGTAGTATAGGTTTTAAAACTAGTCTTTTATGCACACATATTACTTTATCCATACAATGTATGGTATTTGAGAACTCCAAAATAACAGGTAACAGCATTTTCCAACACATTCTTTGGATTATAACAGATAAATGTTCCAACAATAAAATCTGACTTTTAAACAAAACATTTTGTGCAGGTGCAGAGCTGCTAATTTATTGCAATTATCCGAGACTTTTCACGCATTCTTCCATGTTTCACAAAATTAGATGTTTATATCGTCAGTAATTTTATACTTTTATAATACCCAAAAATATACTTTATGCATACTTTAAAAATACTTTAGAGCCATTTATATTCTCTCGCAATTATATATTCTCGATATTTAGGTACGATAATACATTAATTAATAGTACAGTATTTAATATAACAGCCAAATACAGGCGAACCCAAAATAGAAACAATATTATACACAAAGAAAAATAAATAAAGAAATATAAATAATAGCAAATAATCCACCTAGGGAATACTAATATAAATGTAAAATGTTAAAGAAATACAAAAAACAGATAACCAAGCCACATGATTCGGAACTTTGAAGGGCCATCTGCAAGTGGAACATAGTGCTTGATGCAATTATAAAATTGAACAGTATGACGTTAAAAAAAAGAATTAATTAAAAGTAATGAAACAAAATAACACAATACTATTATATGGATACTGCACCTAAGAAGATGCCGTTGTGTTTAGTTTGCAAAACTAATTAGTTCTAAGGTTAAATAAGATCTCTATCATAATAAAATTCTAGATTTTTTCAGTTGATATTCTGAAAGTTCGAAACTGCGAAAGCCAAGATTCTTATTCTTACGAAGAGGTAATTACTGTAATTTAAAGTGAAGGTATGCCGTTGAATCAATTTGTACTAAAACCACCAGACAATACAGCAGAAAATATATAAACATCTGACAATCAAGTGTTTTAAATGTTATAATACAAAAGATGTTTAGAGAGTTTAGGTTATTAAAATTTAGAGATAGTGTAATTGAATTTTGTTAACAATTCCTTTAATTTGAAGTACCTTGGAAATCAAGGACTGCTGGGGGTAGTCCATTTTTATTTGTTTGTCATATTTTGTTTTTCAGCTATTATTAGGCATTTGATTTAGCGTATTATTTGTCGGTAATGGACAATATTTGCTGTTAGACAATAATGATTCCATATATCATTAACATCATCATCATGAATACCCAAGTATCAGAAGGTATGTTTTTGTAGAATAATAAGAATTTGATATCAGTGGTATAGTAATATCCCACTTCTAAAACAATATAAATTTCCTAGCTTCAATAGTGTGTCATTAGCTAATTGTGACATTTTACGTAAAAGTTGCTAGAGCCACTGATTCTGGGATGATAAGTGATGTCGTTCCTGCAGAATATAAACTGTACTTTAGCAATGATGTGAACAAAGATCCAGCAAACTCTGAAACTGCTTTGCGGAGGAGCTGTAATGTCGATGTTCTATTACTAGCAATGCTTATTAGTTGTACGAAGCAAATCAGCATCCCTGAAGTATTTAACGCGCTGTAATATCGGCTCAGGAACGTGCATTATTATGCTTTCTGTTGTTCTGTCCTTCGTGGAGAGCAGACGTGTTCGCTCCGTGCTCCGCTACCTGCTGTCTGTGGTATTCTGTGGTGTACTCTTTTCCAGTGCGGATTTAGTCCTCTTTCAGCATCATCTTTTATTTGCTGGCATGACTGCCAGCAAAGATACGTGTGACATTTGTAAGAAGTCATTTTATGGGAAACAGAAGTTTCTCCGTTGTAGTGGGCCTTGCTCTGCAAGATATCATCTATCGTGCCTGCGAGTGAGTGATGCAGAATATTCCTGTTACACTTTAAACGGCGAGTCTACCTATAAGTGCGACACTTGCGATAGGAAGTTACGGTCAGTGAGGTCCGAAAATACTCCTGTTCGCTCTCTTAGGTCCGTATCGGCCTCTGAAACTGGCGGAAAAATGGCGACCGCTGTTAGGGAAGCTGCTTCCCAGCGAAACGCCAATGACGCGCTGAGTGCGCAGCTCGAGGCTGTTCGGATTAATGGTGTTTACACCAACAGCAAAATCGAGACCCTAATTGAGATGGTTCTCAAGCTGACTGACGAAGTCGGCCAACTACGGAAGGAAAATGAATCAATGAAAATCATGATGGATATTATGCATATGGCGGCACAACCTAGAGATCCATCTGTGCAGGATTTGTTGCCTCGGCGGGACGTGACGTCATTGGGAGGTCCCAAGCTCAACGCACCCAAATCCTACAAGGATGCGCTGTCGGATAGTGTTTCTACTGCTATTGTGTCGCCTAAGACCACCATAAATGAAGTTCGTTCAGAGGGGACCGTTGTACCTGGACTTCCCGTTACTTCAGCTCGAGGTCCTGGGTCTGCCGACGATGGCTTTATAACTGTTTCTAGGAAGAAGAGAGTTGAACTTCCTGGATCGGCTAATTCTTCCAAGGAAGTGAGGCCCACAATGATTGGAGTGAGGAGCTCTACTTCGCTCTATGTCATAGCGAAAAGGGTGAGAATGAAGTCGCTGTTCGTCTCTCGCTTCTCCCCGGACGTCACTTCTGCAGATATAGAAGACTCGCTTAAAGACCAATTAAAACTGACGTCGCTTACCTGCACCAGGTTAAAGACAAAATTTAACTCGTATGCGTCATTCCACATTTCAGTCGTAGAGGATGACTTCCATCTTGTAAACAATATCGGTGTTTGGCCTAGTGGGTGTTTAATTGCTCCTTATTTAGGTCGTCTTACTCCTGACCAAAGTTATTCCCCCCTGACTCTTTCATCTCGTCCGTCCTCCCCTGGTGCAGAGGTTTCAGCTTTAGGGGTCGCACCTTCAGATCAATTAGGTGCAAATGCCATTTCTGAGGAACCTCTGGAAGATGGGGCTACTTCACTCAGTTAAATGGCTCTCACCGGTGATGTCAACACGGGTGGTTTTTCCATGTCTACTAGAAAACAGCATTTAAATTCTTTGGACCTTTATTACCAAAACGTCAGAGGTCTCAGAACCAAGCAACTCGAATTCTACGATAGCGTCTGGTCCTCTGGTCATAGTATCTATGTTTAACTGAGACATGGCTAAACGACTCGTGTTACGATCACAATTTATTTCCGGACGGTTACACTGTTTTCCGTTCTGACAGAATATGCACAAATAAGACGCGTGGAGGTGGAGTGTTAATAGCTTTATCCCCCGGAATACATGCCTGTAAACGCAGGCACGACTTAGAATCTTTCGAAGAATGTGTATGGGTTGAAATCCCCAGTTTTGATGGTCTAAATCTACTCATTGGCAACCATTACTTTCCGCCTGATGCTAAACCTGAAGTTGTTGCTAATTACTTTCGATTTCTAGAAAACAATTTGGACACACAAAATTTTCGGGTTATTTGCATCTGGGGATTACACCCTGTTGTATAGCATTCTCTCGAGTTATGACTGGTCATATATGTACAGTATCACCGCTGTCGATGATGCTGTCGCTAGCCTGGACTCGGTTGTTTTAAATGCTATAGATAAGGCTATTCCCCGCGGGTATATCAGAAATTCAAAATTCCCTCACTGGTTTTCGAGTGCCTTAAGGTACTACATCTGGAAGAAAGATTTCTTTTACAGACGTTTTAAAAAGAATAACTCTGATTATTTTTATAGTAAATTTTCCTTCTATCGCAAGCTAGTGAAGGCTACAATCAAGTCTGACAGACATATTTGGTTGAAGTCGATTTACGACAATTTAAAGTCGCAACCCAAGCAATTTTGGAAATACGTGGCGTCACGTAGAAAAAGAAATTCCACCTGTATTCAGCTTGAAGTTAACGGCACTCATTTGGCTGAACCCCATTCTGTTGCCGATGCATTTGCTAAGCATTTTCAGTCGGTCTACAGTACCTCTTTAGGCGTATCCCCTTCCCCTGTGGAGTCCTCTGACTTCTTGTCTTTAGCCCCTATCTCCGAATTGGACATTTGTAAAGCAATTCGTCGTCTGAGACCTTCCAAATCTGTCGGACTTGATGACATTCCTAGCTTTGTTATAAAGGGTTGTTCGGAGATCTTTGTTCCTGTTCTCAAGCACATCTTCAATATAAGTTTAACGCAGAATTATTTCCCTATTTTATGGAAACAGGCAGCAGTAGTTCCTGTTTTTAAAAAAGGTACTCTGCCACTGTTAGTAACTACCGACCCATTTCTATACTTAATACTTTTTCCAAATTATTTGAACTTGTTATTTATGAGGCGCGTCCTCAAAGTAAGTTTCCCTGGGGCCGTTTACAGAAACAAAACACAATTTCATGGAAATATTTATTGCAACAGATACAGCAAGTGTCCAGCTATTTTTCAACATATTCGCCACCGGAATTGAGACATTTGTCATACCGTGGGACCAACTTTTGAATACCTGTGTCGTAGAAGTCTGCCGCCTGGGATTGGAACCACTGTATGACAACCATCTCCGCCTCTCTGTCAATCTCAAAACGCTGACGCTGACCGGACAGGAATTTCTTGAGGTGTAGGAAAAGATGGAAATCACTGGGAGCGAGGTACGGGCTGTAGGGTGAATGATTAAACACCTCCCAGCTGAACTCCTGCAGGAGACTTGCTGTCCGTCGAGCCGTGTGCGGCCTAGCGTTATCACTGACCGCACTTCACAGTCGGCGGGAGCTGGAATAAGAACATCCATCTTCAACAGCTGCAACGATGCTACTGTGAGAACGCGGGAGGTGCCGTTAGTGCATGCGCCATGCTACGTCATTGCTCTATCACGTACGCACAGTCGCTTCGCGCAATATAAGGTTTGCTAGCTGTGGGACGAGTGGGAAACTTACTTTGAGGACGCGCCTCGTATGATAATATCTCACATTACATAAAGTCTAAATTAAATCCTTGTCAGCATGGTTTTACTAAATCTAAATCTACAGTTAATAATCTCGTAACCTATCTTGATTTTATTAATCCAATAGTTGGCTCCCAGTGTCAAGCTGATGCTGTTTATTTTGATCTTAGCAGTGCATTTGATCTTGTCCCTCATACTCTTCTACTCAACAAGCTCAGTGCTTTTGGACTCTCTGATGGTTACGTAAACTGGTTTCGTAGTTACTTAACCAACAGACAATCCCAGGTTCGCGTTTCTGGAACTCTTTCGTCTCCTTTTGTGGTCCTCTCTGGTGTTCCACAAGGATCTATTTTGGGTCCTCTACTTTTCAACTTGTTTATTGATGATATATGCCAAGTAATTAATCACTCTAAATGCCTTCTTTTCGCTGATGATATCAAAATTTTTGGTGCCATTAAATCTCCCAACGACTGCAATGAACTTCAAACTGACATTGACTCTGTACAAGGTTGGTGCTCTGCTAACTTCATGAAACTCAATATTAGTAAAACTACAGTAATTTCCTTCTTCAGGAAAACCACTACTTTGATCTTTGATTACAAACTTTTTCAGTCCTCCATAACACGTACCGATACCATTAAAGACCTGGGAATATTTATCGACTCCAAGCTCCGATTTCACAACCATGTTGACCACATATTTTCACATTGTATTAAGTTGCTGGGTCTTGTTCGCACATTAACCTTTTCGTTTTCTTCTTCCGATTGCCTGTATATGTTATATGTAACCTTAGTTAGATCCAAGCTCGAGTACGTCTCGGTCGCTTGGAATTCTATTACGACTACTGATGGCAACAAACTGGAACGTATCCAGCAGAAGTTTGCAGCCCTTTGCTACTATCGTTTCCTCCCCCAAGTGCATTACAGCTATGCTGATGCTTTAGAGTATTTAAAACTCCATACCCTGCGTAAGAGAAGGCATTGCAGTGATGCACTGTTCCTTGCGCAGGTTTACCGCGGTTTTAAATGCTGTCCTTCCCTTCTGGAAGCTGTCGGTCTCCGCATCCCTGCTCGGAATCTGAGAGATTTTTCTATGTTCAGTGTTAGCCCTTTGATCAAAAACAGTCCTTCTGGTAGATGCGCATCAGCTGCTAATGTCGTCTGCAGGGACTTGGACATATTCGAGATGAAAATTGTCACACTTCTTCACATTCTATAATTGTAAAATTTACTTAGTTGATTTAAATTATTTTTACAAATATCCTATATATTTAGTTGCAATTTTCTTGTGTATTTATGTCCTCCGTAACAATGTATATTATATATAGCTTGTTTTATCTTTTATGCTTTTATTGTGTTCATGAGCTCATCTCTGTGCTGTATCTGTAATTGGCCATCAGGCTGTTGATACAGCACACAAATAATAAAGAATTGAATTTAATTTAATTGAATAATAGGCTTATAATAAAGAAACCACTTGTTAAATACGCCATTCTTGCTCCTTACATGAAATGTAACATGTAAAGAATAAATGGTTACAATAAATAATATATGTGTATGTGTGTATATGATAGCTTCTTAAAACCGTTATCCCTTACATCAAAAAGGGGCATAATTAGTTTGCTATCAGCAGTGTAAACAAGTATATGTGTTATATGTATATAGTCTTTTGTGTTTTTCTTGCATTGGGGGCTGCATCAGAAGAACTGCTTCTGATCAAAACAATTCAGTTGCAAACAGGTCCACAAGCAATGGTACATCAGGTATTGAATTACGCTCATGACGTTCTAAGTAGTCGGCTAGAATTTCCCATTGACTTGAATAAATCCAATCTACTGGAGTTTCCAATCTGATATTTGGAATATTAACATCCGCTCCTCGGGCTATTAAGTAGTCAACAAGACCCGTATGCCCTCTCATAACCGCGGCATGCAGTGCAGATTGTCCGCGGTCATCACGAAGATTAATATCGGCGCCAATTTCCACTAAAACATTCACTATGTTCATCCTTCCCAGTCTGATGGCCAATGAGAGCGCGGTCAATTTTGTGGGCCCTTGGTAATTGACGTTAGCATTACAATTCACAAAGAGTTTTGCAAATTTTGCGTTGTCCTTAATCACAGAAAGTTGTAAAGGTGATCTTCCGGCAGAATCCGAAATATTTACATCTGCTCCTCGGGCTATTAAGTATTGAACAAGACCGGACTCCCCTTTCAAAACCGCGGCGTGCAGTGCAGTTTGTCCGCGGTCATCACGAAGATTAATATCGGCGCCAATTTCCACTAAAACATTCACTATGTTCATCCTTCCCAGTCTGATGGCCAATGAGAGCGCGGTCAATTTTGTGGGCCCTTGGTAATTGACGTTAGCATTAAACTTCACTAAGAGTTTTGCACATTTTACGTTGTTCTTAATCACAGAAAGTTGTAAAGGTGATCTTCCGCAAGAATCCGGAATATTTATATCTGCACCTTTCTCCACCAAATGCATTGCTAATTCAGTATAGTTGCGTAAAAGTGCGTGATGAAGTGGAGTTGAGCCATTTCCATCGCGCATGTTCAGATTAGCACCTGTTTCTATTAAGCAGTTCATGGCATCCAAGTTATCACAAATCACTGCGACATGTAAAGGTGGCGATCTGCTGCCATCACTACTACAGAAATTGACATCAGCGCCTCTTTTAATTAAGTACTTCACTGTCTTTAAGTCGTAATCCGCAATTGCAAGTTGTAACGGACTTGTGCCTCGTTCAACATTGCTGCCATTAATATCCGCGCCCTGTTCTAGTAAGAAATCCATCACGTCCCAATGTGCCCCGTCAGTTGCCAAGAGCAAAGCAGTTTCATAAATGGTGCAAGCATTTACGTCTGCTCCATTCATTGCAAGATAACGAACTATTTCTAGCTTGCCACGAGATGCAGCCACCATCAGCGGAGTCCGGCCATTTGCGTTAGCTACCTCTAAATGAGCGCCTCTTTCCACTAGAAATTCTGTTGCTCTCAGATTACCATAGCGAGCTGCTTTGTGTAGCGGAGTGTCGTCGTCTGAATTCGTCTGGTTGACAGACATTCCTGCATCTTCTAATAACGTCATAAGGTCTACTTTATCAGCTTGAGCAGCGAAGTGAAGATCGGTTTCATTTTTGAAGGTAAAATTAATATCAGCGCCTCTTTCAATTAAATAATTCACTGTCTGTAAGTCGTGTACCACAATTGCAAGTTGTAACGGACGTATACCTCGTCTAACATTTCCGCCATTAATATCCGCGCCCTGTTCCAGTAAGAAATCCATCACGTCCCAATGTGCCCTTTCAGTTGCCAAGAGCAAAGCAGTTCTACCACCCTTGTCTAAACTATTCACATCTGTTTTCTCCCCCAGCACCTTATTGACAGCTTCCGGGTCATTGTTCAAAACAGCATCATGGAGTTTGGATTCTTCTGCAAGCATCCTGTCGAAAATATTCCGTATTATCTCGTACTTAGGGTAGAAAAGAGAGTCCGAAATGAAATTGCCACACCTAGAAAAATTCTTTGTAAACCATTTGGCAGAAAAATATTCTGAAAAACATCGATGGATAAAACGCGGCCTGCTATCCGTAGAGTCAGTTATCATTCCACATTGATCTGCCTCTGTGCTTTGAAGGAATTTCGTTGCTTTTTGCAAGTAGTTGGTAACTTCTGTATCCAATAGCAGATTGAGTTCGTCGCGTGTGAACAACGACATTAACGCTGGAATCATGTGTTTCTTTACGTACTTCTGTCTCGCATCTTTTGAATCAGGTTTTGAGAGATCCATTGCTTTCTTCTCTCCTAAGTAAATATCACATTTGTTCTCCGTAAATTTCATAAAGAGATCGAGTAAATTAAAGTTTTCTGGTAAATTATCCTTCCCATTACAGCAGTAATTGTCAACTTCATTCACAAAGGCTTCACTTAACATCATTGTATGTAATGGAATGCCCGTAAAGTTTCCATCTTTGTCGCTGAAGTTCTTTGAAGTCGACCTGAGCAACTTTTCGGCAAAATTTCGCAGACTTCCTTGGTTCAGTTTTCCATTTGTTTTATTCCAATACTGTTTCAAAAAAATAATCTGTTTTTTCCTAGTAAATGGCCGTAACGTAAAAGCAAATTTCTTCAAGATCTTCTCCAATTTCTTCTGGTAGGTGGAACGTGATGAAATCCAAACCTTCGAAGCAGTTTTATTCCTTATTTCTGTTATTAACATCTCTACCTTGCCATTGTAATGTGGACATATTTCATCGAATCCATCTAACATTAAAACTACTTTACCTCTCTGCTCCAACGCATGTAGGAATATTTTATTTTCTAGTTCTAAAGCATTTTGTTCCTTCGAATGAGCGGCTTTCCACAGGAATTCCTTGCACTTGTCGGTGCATTCTTCTTCAAATTTAGTACTTTCCAGTGTACTCGTATGATCATTTAGATTTAGTCTTAGCACCCACATCGAAGGTTTCCACTTCTTTATTTCATGTTCCATGTGGGAGAAAAACGTAGATTTTCCCATTCCTGGTTCAGCTGCAAGCAACATGGTGGAGTCAGTGTGTTCCATTATACTGCAGACGTCATACGACTCGCAATTAGTTTTGTCAATATATTTTCGGATGACATCAATGTCACTACTCGAGTCTCTCCATACAAAGTAACGTTCTGTCCTGTGAACCCAATGCACATTTTTGTAAAACTTTTTCAGTTCCTTAAAGTTGCTTTCTGGGTGTTTGTTTCCAAGAATAACGTATCTAACTTCCTCTGGTTTGACTGATTGAAAAACATTATGATGTCCTATAGGCTTGTTGGAAGGGTCTACAATCTTAAAACCATAGTTTCTTGATATTTCATCAAATTTAAATTCATATATTCTCTTTACGACTGGTAGGTAATGTTCCAGTTGGCTCGGCTCTAACCCAGTAATTGCAAACGCGTCAGGGGTGTCTGTCAACTTCAGAATATCATCATTCAGATACACCTGCTGCTCCAATATGCGTGAGACATAGCAACTAGGAGAATCAGACAACTTTCTACCAATACACAGTTTCTGTTCCCTTCCCAATAATAATGACAAAGCTTGTGAGTTTATACTATGCTATGTATCTTCAAGAGGGTCTTTACCTATCAGTGCCTCTAAAGGGACCTCCGTACCTTGAAAATCAACAGTTCTTTTCAGCACAATTTCCTGTGATTTGTAATCCAAGTCAAACAATTTGCAGTCATCTTCATACTCCGCGTATACATTTTCCAGTTTCTGTTGAAGTTGGGAAGCCAAATGTGGGTGTTTATGTTGTGAAATTACAACACACGTTTTCTGAGGGAGGTGCCATATGTCCGTAAGAATATCGGCCAAATTTTTATCATCATTGTCAGAGCCTTCCTCACAGTCAATGACCAAGACAGAACTCCACTTGCAAGGCCAGAATTCACGAATTTCTTCACGTCGATCCAGTAAAGATTTTAAACTAATAAATAATGAATTTTCTTGATCTAAAGAATTGAGAGCCTGATATATTTTCAATTTGGATAAAGTGCCACAATTTTTTTTGGTAATGACGTTTAATAATTTGCTGCGTTGCAAGGCATCAGACAGTGGTTGCATATGTTGTTCAGTGAAACGTATACCAAATTCAATGGATCCTTGAACGTCTATTTTCGATAATTCCTTTATCTTCTCAATCCAAAGCTGTTTGATATTTTGCCAGAGACGCGAACTTTCGCTGAGAATATCTACTTCGTCGACTTCTTTCCACCAGTTTTCCAAAACTTGTTTGAGATTTTCGTAGATGGAATTTGTGCCTGAAAGTGATGTATGACAAGCTTCCTGAAGTTCCACGAAGGAACTTTCATTTGCCTGGCATTGAAATATTTTCACTTTCTGCAAGAATTCTTCGTATAATGAAAAATCACATTTCTCCAGTTCCTTGATCAGTTTTCCTAAGTCATCACTGCTCGGCTCAGATATTAATTTTTCCAGTTTCTTCTTTATGTCACCGTTTGTAAAGTTGCTAATTTTATTCTCTATTTCTTGCTTAATTTCTTCATCTGTATATGCTGCCATTTGCACCAGAAAATTATAATAATTTAACAGTTCTTTAAAAAAGTCGAAAACATCTTTACCAGATTTCTCATCGAAAGTCACATATTTCCCGTCATTTGGCCCTGAACTCAATATGCTCACTAGGTTTTTGTCGTTTCCAACTTCAATGCCGCCTTTCAGCCTGGCATTAGTGTAAATTATAAACTCGAAGTCAACAAACGATCCATACATTTTCAGATTACTGTCTTCTGAAACGTTCCGTTTAATTTCACAGTACGATTCAAAATATTTGAACAAACTGAAATCTCCAGACAGGTGTAAGAAGCTGGAGCGCAGAATTGGCTTTTCGACTTTCTTGGTTTTCCTATGCTTAAGCTGTATGAAACACGTCTTACAAATATCTTGTCCTTTCAATCTGTACTTAAAGACCACGTCATCAAAGGCCCCAGCGTCGTCGACGTTTGAAGCCAGATGGAATTCCTCTGTCTTGTAGAGGCCCCGCGCGAAGAGGAACGAAGCCAGTCTGATGCCGTACAACTCTCCTTCTATTGAAACTGTACCAGGTCTCTTGATGTACTTGGGAAGAACTCCGTCTTGGTAGGTCGTGGCCGGGTTGTCCTGGTTGAAGAAAACGCAATTAAGTGACTTCATTTCGGAACAACGTGCCACATTAATACTTGACTGTTTCATGACACCGACTCAGTATATTAAATATATTCTTGATGTTCTTACAGAGTTAATCAAGACATCCTCCGACTTAATATATGGATCAATTACTCTGTCCACATGAGTCCGTCATTGAATTGTATACTGTGACACATGAATCGTTATGATCAAGGCTGTTTGTCGAATTTCGTAAAATGTTAACTTACCTTTGGAGTAAAATTATTATCCCCAAGATTTATGCTATTTTATACTGCTTACATTGTTTATACTTACTTATCTTTCTTCAAATTTATTCTCTTTGCGTTTCATAATACGGATACTAGTACAAGTACCTTAACAAGTAGTATAAATTTCTATACTATTACAAGCCTATTTGGATTTGAGATACTGTAGGATTATTAGCTTACACTCATCTAAAATTATTAGGCAGTCGCATCAAATGGCAATTGCATATTCTCAGGCATAGGTTAGAATACAAATATAAAAAGTGTTCTCTATTTAAGAGACAGCAAGCTTTTGAAATAAGCTAGATCATTGTATAATTTATTTACCTGTATCTGTCTGGCCTGCAGTCCAGAATTGATAAAGTATCTGATCACAGAGATACCTGAAAATTAACTTTGGCCCCAATAAAATAACATTGTTTAATGACGCGTACTTTTCTCCGAATGAGGCTGGGGAGACGTATCATTTAATAATTTAGGGATCAATTTCTGGAGAAGTTTCCGACCAGATATATCTTCAAAGTTTCGCTTTATAAATACCCGTTCAGTCTTAACGAAGATAAAACATGGAAACGGACGGACAGGACCTTCCTTATATGCGTTCACCCTGTGAGCTCTGTGTGAAGAACGCAAAATAGTTTGAAACATTCTTATATTTGTTTTAACAGTCTCAACATAATGTACTTTCTATTGTCATAGTACGTAGATAGGCCTTACAGGTTATTTCGCACTGGCCCATGTATTTTAACGTCGCAAACAATAGCACTTCAAATTATCTGATATGAATGATAAGCTGGTGACGTGACAAGAAATTTACAAGGGTTTTTCCCACAGTCGTTTCCGTTCCAATTATTTCTATGTGAGCTCGTCCTGAGAGCTAAAATAGCACCAGCATAACAGCCACGTTTCTGCTTAATAATTAATGAAATTAGGCGTACGTGTCTCGAAAGTGTGTTGGATGGCCTATACATGAGTAAACATTTTCGCATTCTGTTGGCCTAAACAGTAATGGTATTGATTGCTTCTATGTTAAACGCCCAGTAATTATGTTTGCAGTCATTCTAAAACACTACGAGCTCGAGATATTTTTCGTTGGCGACATCTCCGGACAAAGTTCATACAGTTTTCCTGGATAACTCTGTTGTCTAGAACAGTCACACAAAGGCTAAGATATATGATAAGTGAAAAGCCAATGTTTCCTTACGAAAGAATTAAGCAGATATTCGGAGTGGATAATTCACATATCGATGTTAGTGTTCTCCGGTATGACGTCGTGTGGAATTCTGGGAAGATACCAGCGTTAAGGAGGAACATACTGCCTCCGTCTCCATGGCTGTTGACGAAGGAAAAAACTTATTCTACATAACGTGACCAATGAAATGGCAGTTTGTACGAGTTCTTAACCCTTTCGTTTGATAAAAACAACTTATGGGCTTGTCCATATTTATTTTCCTGCCTTGCTTCTTTATCGTTGTTGAACAATTGTCATGACACTAGCTTAATTTACATTGTTGCAGTAATTACATGAATAACATTGTATCAACAATAACCCTTGGTAGGATTTTGTTCCATATATCATTGTTGCAGTTATTTCCTTAGTTGCCTTCCAGATATCATCGCACTGATGTGGCATAAAGAACACCTTTCGAATTTCAGTTTACTCCAAAAAGCACATGTTCCAATCTTGCGAAAGGAATGAATTATTATGTGCGGTTACTCATTACTTTATTAACATGAAACATAACTTTAGTAGACGGACGTAAAATTATTCTGAATTACTAAAGCTGTATCAAGATACACGATATATTAAAGAAACCCATTTAAACTGTCTGTCTGTATGAATGTAAGATAATATTTATAACCATAAAAGATTATAGATAAGGCTTATTATTAATTCAGTTGTTTAACATTTAACATCAAGATAAGTAAACAATAACTTAGTATGCGAAATTTATGAACTTGTCACAAATATCCTTTCTGGAATCGAGGGATTGTGACGCAAGGATTCTTTGGGTAAATCATGATCTATGTTGGCACAGCCAAAGTGTCTTGTGATCACGTTCTGCATGTAGAATAATCTAGAAAGATGTGTATGCAATTCTCACAAATGTAATGAATTAAATGACTTATACTGGTAGGCCTTTAGTTGTTACGAAAGAAATAAAATGATGCAATTTATGATAAAATACACATCATACGTAGATACAGCTGGGTAGTGATTTCCCAACTCGCAAAATTTATACATTTGTTATGTACAGGACTGTACGCTTAGGGTGCAATGCGAATTAACAAAGTATTTCCATGCTTTGGTGGCATGCATAACAACAAGAGAGACGAGTATTTTTCCACTTAGTTCTTGATTGTTAGTGATAACTTGTAGAACAGCTTTACAGCAAATGCTGAGAACGTCCAGAGCCTTCTAGAAAATAAACAACTAAATATGTAATATGTTTTACGCTACTTCTCGAGGTGTTTCAGGTTCAATGTTTGCAAGTCTCTTTCAGTTCCTCCAAACTTCGCGAGTTATTATAACAAATTCTTTGTTTCATAAATTCCATGCATAAATATCTGGAAGGTTAAAGTATGACCACGTCCATTTCCAACAATGAGCTCACAGAATATTTTTTACAATGAAACAGTTATTTTCGCAGTTTGAGTCAAGGCCCCATTATGTTGGAAACAGCAGTACGTTTCACTTTATTTCAACAGAGAAATGAAATGAAGAAAATGATTCTCGTATTGTTAATTGAATCTCAAAACACTCGAGAAACTGTCGAAGCATTATTACCAGTCGGTGCATTGTTGTCTTATTTGGTACTTCCTTGTGAGTATACGCATTGCAAAATGTTTTACGAAGATCGGAAAAGAGAAAGGACACACGTTCTCCTCGTGAATACGCCATGTTTGCACCTACACAACTATCGCGCAACTCGCTCGAGCAGCGCCCTAGAAACCAGTAACCACGGGCAACACTGGAAAGATCTGTTATACGGGGTTAGGTCAATTTCTGATATAACGTTTTGTTCCGGAGCAAGTGAATGTTGTTGGGTTGCATTTAAAATGGTGCACGGTATAATTCTCTATTTCATGCTAATACGAAAGGTTTCATTATTATTATTATTTCCGACATTTTATTTTCACACAATTTCTCCATCAAATGAAAGTTAATACCTTGACAAGAAACCGCTTACATCCCCACAAGAAACTATAAAATCAGCAGCTGAATCTTTTGTTAGTCTAATTTGTGTTAATTTTAACGACGTCCAAGTCATTTCCTATGAAAATGGCTTATATTTCTTAAATCCCTATGACATTCAATCTGTAACGTTCCCTATGAAACGTAATCATGGGCATAAATGAGAGTTTAAAGAATTGCTGATCTTACCTCTACTCCGTTTGGGCCCGGATTCAGTTCAACACAGCCGATAACAAGGAGCGAAGCCAATAGAAAACAGCTGAACCACCTGAAACTTTCATTATCGCGTTCTCTACCAGTGAAACTTTCCATAATCACGCACTTCCCAGGTTTTCCGCCACTCCACCGGCCAACTGCGGCCCTCCATTGTTCGGTAGTTTCCCCCATGGCCCAAGAGGTTAATTAGTTTTACACAAACACCAACTTTGATATTCAAAACAAATTTCGTTCACTACAATCGCCTGTCTCGTATTGTTTTACTTTATTTTGATGGAAACAAGAGGCATCATACAAAATTATAATTCATTTATGTAAATGAATTGTAATAAAATAAATAATTGCCTTGTCTTTTAGAAATATGTACAATTAATAATTTTTCTAAATAATACTGAAATATTTATGATGGTGTAAATTATACTTAAGTGCATGAAGATTCAGTTAATTTCTGACATATGTAACAAAGACGTATTTGATTTTATAATAATTTCAGACATGTAATAAAGGCTGTAGCTAATTTTTGTTCAGTAACGTTAAACGTAATTCTAATAAAAAAACTAGATTTTCAGAAAAAACTAAGTACATGTTAGTATCTCGTCATCAGAAGGTGGGCAAAATTATCTTAGGATGGCTAATAAATCCTTTGAAAGGGTTACAAAGTTCAAATATCTGGGAACAACAATAACAAATCAAAATGATACTTGTGAGGAAGTTAGGAGGAGACTAAATTCCGGAAATGCTTGCTACTTCTCAGTCCAAAATATTTTGTCTTCCCGTCTGATTTCTAAGAACCTGAAAATTAAAGTATACAAAACAATAATCTTGCCTGTTGTTTTGTATGGGTGCGAAACATGGTCTCTCACTCAGAGGGAGGAACACAGATTGTATGTGTTTGTGAATCGTGTGTTGAGGAGGATATTTGGGCCTAAGAGGGAAGACGATGGGGCGTGGAGAAAACTGCACAATGACGAGCTTAAAAATCTGTACTGCTCCCCCAGTATTGTGAGGGTGATTAAGTCGAGAAGAGTGAGATGGGCGGGACATGTAGCGCGCATGGATGGGACAAGAGGTGTGCACCGGGTATTAGTTGGGAAACCTGAAGGGAAGAGACCGCTGGGGAGACCTAGACTTAGATGGGAGGATAATCTCAGGCGGGATCTATGGGAGATAGGAGTTGAAGGAAACTGGATTTTGTTGGCCCAGGACAGGGTCCGGTGGGGGGCTTTGGTTAATTCGGTGATGAACCTTCGGGTTCGGTAAGCCATCTAGTTAGTTAGTTAGTTATAGATTTTCAAGTCTTGGCTATGTAACTTCCAGACCCCGTACATTTTCCCTTCTAGAGCAGTAATAAGGGCACGAACAGCAACCATATGGAATGATAATAATGAAATTGTCAATATTCCCAAACACAATTATCTCCTTATCTGTAGCTATAGGCTAATTTTATTCCCTTTTTCCCAAACAGCTGTTACATGTTCACACCACCAGTCGTTCAGTTCAGTATTTTAAATAACGACGTTAATAAGAATCTTCTGAGGGCGCAGTTACAAATAGGCTTATCCTCATCTTCATAGAGATATGATAAAGCTGTCATTTTATATTGAGCTTCTTGCGATAAGCAGTTGTTTGTTATAGATAACGTCTGTATCTCTTCACACTTATCTAGTCGAGTGGGCTACCCAGGTACAAATAAACTTATGATTTGATATTCCACTTTGGATGTGAAATAGACGTTAAAATTCCCATAATGATCTTGTCGAAGTGGTTCATATTCTTTGTAACGTTTGTTCCTAATGAAAATGGACACTAATTATCGGCATTCTGTATTTGCATGGGCACGTTTCGCAAAGTGTTTCAGATTGTAAGCAAATCTCCTGCATGCCATTCTTTGATATGCATGAAGGAAGTTCGACGCAGATAAAAGGATTTAAATTTTGGCCGCGTATAGTATATTCATGCTCGTCATGACACTGAAATAACCCCGAGGATATACGCTAACGCGAATAGCGAAAGCGTGAATAACAAGTCACCTGTACTCGTCTTCCCATTCGTCTTCTTTCTTAGAATAACTTTTCACACAAAAATCATAGGCAAAGACAAAACAGTTGGGTGACATTGGCCTACATGCCTTTTTTAGAAATAGATGTAAAAATAGCTTTCCTGCATCCATCATCCGTGCGTTTCTTAGACTCTCCACAAATACTAAATAAAACATCAAATTCTTCCCAGTTCCTTTCGATTCACCGTAGAACTTACAAACCTCGAAGTTGAAAGATCGTCGTTAAATAACCTATGAAAAAGACAAAAGACTTGCGAACTGCGAAATTAACTCTGATAAATGAAAGCCACAAACTATGGAAAATTAATTTTCAGACTTCTTTGCTGGTAATGAAATTCCACGTCATTTGCGGAACCTGATAATTTAGTGCCACGTTAGGAAGGGCTACGTGAAACTTTCCATCAAATCTTTCTCGATTTGACGGCCCTAACAGCAAACGCTTGGTTAATAATACAAATTATAAAACTCCTCGCTAGACGTATGCAAATTTTTCCATCTTCCTGCTATTTTCTTCTCTCGTAGGAGTAAATATTCTCCTCAGCGTTATTGTCTCCAGCACACTAAAAGCAAATGTTCCCTCCTGTGTGTGAGAGGCCAAGTCACACTCAAGCTACTATCCACAGATCACGAGAAAATTCCTGCAATGGGTAGTCGTTTCTGGTGCGGTGCGGGGGGAATGTAACTTATCAGCTGGACTAGAGGGCTGCTATTGGTGGGAAGTGTGACACGCCAAAGAGTTATGCTACTAAGCAGACTGAAAACATCAAGCAGTTGAGATTATCGTGTATTTAGTGCGTCTGTACTGTGTTCTGTGGGTGTTGCGATAATATACTATATTCAATCACAGGTGATTTAAAGATGTCGAGTGTACGTAAACAGGGGAAAACTATTCACAGGGAAGCGCGGGAAATAATATCCAGCGTAGTGAAGCTGTGTCATGAGGAAGCAAGACGGAAAGAGCTGAAATTTTCCCTGACCCGTGCAACAGACAGGGCAGCCAAATACGCTGGTGTATCTAAGGCTTTTTAAGAAGGTAAGGCGAGAGTCAAAAGAAAGAGACTAGAAGGGCACACTGTCACCTTTACACACGCCAGGGAAACACCGGCCTAGACCTACTGACAGGAATGTCAACATTGACTCCTTTGACATGTCAGTGATAAGGCGGATTGTGCAAGAATTTTAAGCAATACAGAAGAGAGTACCAAGCTGCCCCAAGCTACTGCCCATGATTAAACAAAAAATTGACTTTCCATGGGGTGTTGATTCTCTACGGAATATTTTACATAACTTAGGGTTTAAGTGGAAGAAATGTCTGAGTAAACGCAAGATCTTGATTGAAAGGCCGGACATAGTAAACTGGCGAGGGAGGTATCTAGTGAATATTAAGACGCTTCGCAATGAAGGAAGACAAATATTCTACTTAGATGAAAGCTGGGTAGACAGCAATTTAACTTTTAAAAAGTGCTGGCAAAGTACGGAAGTTAAAGGGGTATGCTCTGATGGAAATGCTGGAAAAAGACTGATTATGGTTCACGCTGGATCGCGTGCTGGTTTCCTTCAAGGTGCGGGACTGATATATAAAGCTGGCTCCGGCAAGTGGCGACTGCCATGGTCAGATGAACAGTATAAATTTTGAAAAGTGGGTTAGAGAGAAAATGTTACAGAATTTGCCCCCCAGTTCAGTGGTAGTACTTGATAACGCTCAATACCACAGTGTACAAGCAGATAAAGCCCCATCAAAATATTCGGTTAAATCTGAAATGATCTCATGGTTACAGCGGCACGGAGTTTTCTGAGATCCAGCTATGAGAAAAGGCCAACTGTATGACCTAATACTGACAAGGAAACTAAAAGAATTGTTTTTCAAAATTGATCAGTTACTAAACGCCCATGGTCACATTGTAGTTAGGTTGCCTCCATATATGTATGACCTTAGCCCAATATAACTAGCATGGTCTAAGGTAAAAAGTACGTTCGCGAGAACAACGTGACAGGGAATCTGTCTTTGAAGCGGCTGCTGGATTTAACAACAGAAGGGATTGCAACTGTGACTACAAAGGATTGCGAAGGATACTGCCAACATGTGGAACAACTGGAAAAACAATACTGGGAGCGGGACGGGGTTGTTGCTGACATGATCGACTCAATAATTATTGCCAATACAAATGACAGTAGCGATGACGAAGAGACGAAGATGATGAGTCTGAAGAAGCAACTGACTTTTATGACTCCGAGCTCACTCGGCCACTGTGAGGTAATTTTAAAGCTATACTCATTAGAACTTATGAAAGCCTTTTGTCTGTTGTTCCTTCAGTGGTTGTGGAACGAATGCTTTTAGGTTGGCTGGTAGCAGCTTGTCACTCACCGCGAAATCTTGCGCATGCGCGTATATCGCATTCCTACCAGGGCTTTTCTCGTGATCTGTGGACTGTAGTTTAACCCGAACAGCTCACTATCTTCTTATCACTAGCTATCGGTCATCAGAATCATGAGGTCTTCTCATGGGATACTGGGATGCATTTAAAGTGACACATTTTTTTTGGAAGAGCTACTTATAAAAACTTTATTGGAATCTTTAGTAATACACAGCGGCACTGAAATGCAACTGCTCTTGACCAGGAATTGACCGTTAGTGACGCCAACAGTTTATAGCGCGGGGTGGAACGAACCAAAACACCTCCATCGGAAATTCCCAACAAGCTGAGCAGCCAGCCCATAGTTCTTTGAAAAATTCAACTCTTTAAACTAACTTCCTTCAAAAATGTCCGGCTACAAGTTGTGTGATGACGTCGTATCATGAATGTATTATTTATGCGAAACATTTTAGAGCCCCATTTTCTTTTACCGTGTAGCATCTTATATGTCATGTTCTTTCAAACATTACTAATTTTCATTTCCTCTTTTTATTAACATTTAGCCCCAATAAACAACGAATAGAACGTCTGGGGAATGTGTAAAGCATAAAAAAAAGTCGAGCTTCAGTAGGTTAAGTCCCCTGCTCAATTACAGACTGTAATTTTCTTTAACAAGTTTAAAAACTGCCGCCTTCATAAATGAACAGGCATGTGCCCGGTCTTCACAAAAACGATGTTTAGAGTCGGATATTCTCTAGTTTCAATATGCACTCGGGTACAGTTAGGTTTGACAAAGTTGTCCTTTCATAATTGCAACTTTCATTTTTTGGCGTTTTGAGAGCTTGAAAAGTACGGATCTGTAGTTTCGTTCGTATGCAGCCTGCGAATTCCTAGTTCATGGGAAGCTGTTACTAGATGCTTAAACCTGCGTGAAAGCATTAGAGGGTTTGAAATTTGTTTAAAAAATTTGCAGAAATAGTTGTGTAAAGACGTCATGACATATATATTATATTTGCGAAACAGGATTACAGCCCAGTTTTAGTACCGTGTTAAATCTCGTACGTCATGTTCATTTATGATTGTGTAATTGTCAAAACCATTTGTCATTACATTTAGGACCCCGGAACACGAACGAAATGTCTGGAGAATGTATAAGCATGGTGCCTCAGACCGCGCGGCTATGGCGCGGGACACTATATGTTACACGGCACTAAAACTGGTCGGTACCCATGTTTCGCATGTATAATGTATATGTATGTATGTATATATATTATTATTATTATTAAGTGTTCTGTCTTACGACAGGTCCATTGCTCTGCCCAAAAAGAGCTCTCCAGTTGTCCCTATTCTCGGCTTCTCGCTTTAATTCCCATATATATATTTTATCAACTCGCTTAATTCTTTCGCGCTTACGAAAGCAGCTAGGAAGAGCTCTCGACGAACTAGGAATTCGCAGGCTGCTTATAAACAATATTCCAGACACGTGCTTTTTCACTCTTTAAACTCCAAAAATGAGATTTGCAATTATGAACGGACAACTTTGTGAAAATTAACTGCACACGACTCCATATTGAAACTAGCCTATATTTGACTCTAAACATCGTTACTGAGATGACCGGAGACATACAACATCATTTATTAGGATGACAGTTTTAACTTATGAAACAAACTTATGTAGGGCGTTAACGTTGCATTGGACTTAACCTACTGAAGGATTACTGATGTCTATGCTTTACATATTCCCCAGATATTTTATTCGTGTTCTGGGAAAATATTAATAATAACTAGGGTTCGGATGTTCATGACATGTATTTTTTTAGTGAGGTTTCTATTTTCATTCTAAACTGAAATTAAACAATTAAAATTAATTATTTGGTTTTCCGTCAAATCACAATGTATTTAAAATAAGATAATTAAAATAATTAAAATATCATTCTGTGTTCCATATCGAATAATCGATTTACAATTGGAACAGTTACAACATGTTTCGGTTTTATTAAACCATCATCAGGTGTAAAATTATATTAAATTTAAAACTCAATTACAATTGTTTACAATTTTATCATCTTTCGTAGTGTATCCGAACAAGGTTTGTTACAAACCTTGTTCGGATACGGTAATACTTCTGGATCTCCTCCAGACACAACTGCGTTGTCTACCATTTCATCTCTTGACTGATGTAAACATCAACAGCATCACTTCAAACAATAAAGTTGATCCATTATATTGAAAATATCTGGACACGACCTCCAAAAAACTACACTACGAAATATGATAAAATTGTAATTGAGTTTTAAATTTAATATAATTTTACACCTGATGATGGTTTAATAAAACCGAAACATGTTGTAACTGTTCCAATTGTAAATCGATTATTCGATATGGAACACAGAATGATATTTTAATTATTTTAATTATCTTATTTTAAATACATTGTGATTTGACGGAAAACCAAATAATTAATTTTAATTAATAAGTCACAATATGACGCAACTACACTATCTTATTAAATTAAACACTAATTGGGTTATTCTAATCACAATTAGACTGTATTTATTTTGCATATAAATGCATATTTAGGTATTTTCTATGTTTTTGGTCATATTTGAGGTTAAATGCATATTTTGGTTATATTTTGAGGATAAAATGCATATTTTGGTTATATTTTGAGGATAAACTTCATATTTTGGTTATAAAATTCTTACTTGTAGCTACATTTCACAGGCATTTACAGTGAATCCTTCAGTTAGTTAAGATGACGAAAGTGAAGTGTTCTGAAAGTGCGAAGTTAAGAGGTTTAGTTAAACTTTTAGCGAGGAATATTTTAGTTCTGATGGAACAATTATGTTCTGTAAACTTTTTTGAAGTTAAAGTTACAGCTGGTAAGCGATTTAATGTGCAACAACATTGTGATACGGCAAAACAATAATAAATTGAGCCGATAAACCAGTCATCAAAGCGAGCAACTTCTGTTCAATAACACTGCAACAACTTCACATCAAACAAAACATCGGAATTTTCAAAGGACCTGTGCGAAATGATGGTGTCTGCCAACATACCAGTGAACAAAATGAAGAATGAGCAATTCAAATTTTCTTCGAGAAATACATGAATCAGTTAATTCCAGACGAATCAACACTGAGGATAAACTATGCACCTGCCTGTTATGAAGATGTTCTGAAAAGAATTACATGTACTGTGGTCGGGAATAAGATTTGGGTTTCAGTTGATGAAACAACGGATGTCTGGGTCAGATATGTTGCGAATGTCGTTATTGGCACGCTCTTTGCTGATTGCGCTGGTGACTTATTCCTTCTTGATACAGTAAACCACTCCTCTATTTTACTGTAATTTTCGATAACGCCATGAAACGTTTGTGATGTCTCAAGTTACAAGACCATATTGTGCGACAATCTAAGAAGATTTTCATTTGAGACCTTGAAAATGCAAATCGTTATATATTGTAATGCTGCCAAGAAAGGAGAATTAAGAAAGGTACTTAATATCTTGAATTTTGTTTATTTATTTTTAATTAATGAATTTGAGATGCATGAAAGACTCTTTCTTAAAATTTATCTCATTTTTATAGGAGCACGTATACTCAACATCTGATGCTGATCCAAAACGAGGCATTTACAACTTAAAGCGACTGAGATTTTTAATTAAAATTGCTAGGAAATCAAGTAATGTAATAGTTGTACATGCATATGTAAATAAATAACATGATTGAAATACAAAACGCTTTTCTTTAATTTTAGCGAATATTTTTCATAAGAAATTAGGTCATATTTTTCCTTTTTGTGGTAATATTTAGCTATTTTGGGGGGCATATTTGCATGCATATTTCTGGTTTTTTTAAGTCATGAATATCCGGACCCTAATAATAACAATTTGGTTTGAAAATTTCAGTCACTTCTGAATGAACGTAACGTACGATATTTTACACGGAACTGAAATTACCAGACTTCACGGCGCAACAACCCTGAAGAGAGCAATTTTCAGGAAGCTTCATGTTGTAACCTGCTCACATCAATCATGTGCCAGTCCAGGTTCGTAGTTCAATTCCCGAACAGGCTGAACTTTGTGATGAGGGATAAACCAGGCTTTAGCATATTAATCTGGTTTATATAAACGAAGGAGGCGTAATTAGGTGACATTTGGTACGCCCTACTTCATAAAAAAATTTGATATATTTTCTTAATTTTTGCATTGTTTAATGTATTAAACTGGAAGAGAGTGGCGACAATCAGTCGCTTGAACGTATTTCTTCCAGACTTTCAGTCTGGCGGCGACGTGACATTCACAAAGCTTTCGCACTCGTAAAAGTTGTTAACGAGGCGAAAACTTGATCCCTTCCGGATGTGGAATGACGGTTGCCCTAGAACAGTCGCCTTACTACGACTGGGACGAATGAATTTCGAATATGGCTTTTCGGCGCGTTTCCGAAGTCATGGGGTGACTTTTTCGGGGACGAATCGGATCGCCGTATTCAATTCAAAATTTAAGAACAGTTACTGTGATAGCGCGCATGTGTTGCTGCGGCGCTCTCTCAAGTGTTGGTTTCAAGTCGTGCAGAAGTGTGCTGTTCGCAAAGTTTCAGTACACAAACAGCCGATTCATTGCACTGCCTAAATATCAACATAATTGTGTCTTTTGCATCAGTGTTTAAATTGATTGATTTCAACAATAGCAAATGTGTCATTACCAATTGCACCAGCTCAACGACTTCGCTACCCTCACGCTCCAATTAAGGCCTCCCCCGTACATTCCCTGAGAGTCAGAGATCCTTGCCCACCGACTAACCCTATATCAAAGTACCCTGAGATAACCTTTAACCCCTTCTGCGCACCGAAGTGTGAAAAGTTGTAACCGCACCAGCGCCGGGCAAGCTACTGGGTTTGAACCCGTGGCTACATCAGTAGAAAGACGAGTTGTGTGTGGAAGTGCGGTTACAGTCATTCAGCTTTCTTTCAAAGGTCAAAGTCCAAGGATGTCTTCTTCACAAATACAACAAGTGTTGTCAAACAGTAGATGGTGTTTCATTCTCACTTGACTTGCTAGAATGAGTTTAGGGATACATTTCTCGATTCTACTGTGCCAAATAGATTGTCTGGTGAACTGTTTACGTCACACAGGAAGTTTTCACTGGGTTACATCATATGTGGAAAATAGCAAATGCATGCATCACTGAATGTAGTTTACATTTCCAACACTTATTATACTTTTTTTCTTATTTCAACATTTATTTTTTTGAAAAACAGAACAGTACATACGTTGAACTGTAGTATGTAAATGCTCTGAAATCAGCCACAATACAAGACAGATAAACAGGGTGCATGGGACCAGCAGTGACAACGTGACAAACAGTTATCACATAAAAGACACATCTGGAAATTATAGGACACTGCAGTATAACAGAACAGCATGGAAAATTGCTTCTCGCCCTCTTATCACCACGGAAACATGCCCTTCCACAGTTTGAAATGACATAAAATAGAGAGAGAGAGAGAGAAAACGTGAGCTGGTGTATTTTTGACAGAGAAACTGGTAGAAAACTACACTGCATTGCATTTCTGAGATGGCTCATCTGTATGCTTAACATACCAATTCAGGCACATACATTCCGCTATTGCCTCTATATTTTTAATTTGTGATTTTGACTTTTGTTGCTCTTTTATACACAACATAAAATATGTGAGGTAGATGAGTTGAGACAGGCACAAGGATGGGTGGAAATGAAATTTGATCAAAATGAGTCCAAGGTTTCTCAAATCATGTGATGACTCACCACAAAACTCACAATTTTTTATTTTAAAAACTATAAGACACATAAAAAGTGTAATGAGCATAAAATGTTATAATTTTTCTTTAAAAATGAATTCACATATTTTTTCTTTGATAAATGTTTAGGAAGTTACACTTAAGATTCAAGCATAAAAGGGGTCTTAATGAGTATAGCACCACTAGAAAAAGCTACATTAGAGTTGTTAACTGCAATAACCCAGTGTTCAGCAGAGGACTCAAGTAACAAATTGTTGATTTATTGAAGATTTTTAACCAAAGTTAGAATGTGTCAGCATATTTTAGAAAAACTCCCAATATCAAATTTAATGAAAATCCATCCAGCAGTTTTTGAGCTGTTACATGCAGAAAGAATCAGACATGGTAGAGCTAACAGGTGTGAATTTTATGAAAGGTACAGTATTTATGTAGTGTCTTTAGACAGTTTTGTGGAGAAAAAAAAAAGCAAGAACAGCTTCATTCAGAACTATATACGTTTCACTGTTCACTGTTTTTGCAAAATTCACAGAAATGTTGAAAGCAAATCTAAATATTTGAAATGATGTCATAAAGTTCTTACCTACAATATAACAAATCTGTAATAATATCACTACATAGCATGACAATACAATATCCCAGTACAAGCAGCACATGTTTCACAAAAAATGCGTGGAACCACAATTTGAAGACCAGCATATAGTTAGCCAGAACACTAGAAGCTGTTAACAGCACACAATTCACCACTTTTATAAATAAGCATCAATTAAGTACTTACACACACCAATGTAAATAAGCACAAATGTAGTCAGTTGTCTGTTAGATAACAGAGGAATAGTTTTGACTTCATGGGTATGTTTGTGAGCCAAGTAACGCTACAGAGATTGTCAGCAGGCACTTTCACTCACTTCCAGTATTTATCCACAGCCACCACCTGGACAGGTGCGCCGAGGAGGTCTGTAGCCACCAGACCCACCTGCTCCCATCAGTGGATTGTAATCTGTGAAACAACAATTTTTCAATGTATCATGTGTATTTTATTCAAATAGGGCATTTTCTATCAGCACATACTCTACAGCAGAATATACTGGACATAGTACATGTCACTGCTATAAGATACTTGATGAAAAAGTCTTCACTACATGGATGGAATAAAGAGTTGTATATCAATGTCTTAAAACATAATAAAAAATCAAGTATCTGAAAAGTAGATGAGTCATTTCATTAAATTTTAAAAATTCACACAGGTTGACTAAGAGGAACAGAAAAAAATTAGAAGGAAATATTTAAAAATGAATTTTGTTTCCTACATTTATTTTGGAAAATGTATATAATGTCTAAAATGTTCATGCAAATACAGTGTGGTGCCATGCATTCTGAATGCACAAAGTTCAGTTTCCAGTACCTGGCATTCAGCTTCAGAACTTTATAAAATATTCACATCAAAATTTTAAAAGATATTGCTTTTGAATGAGCAGGGGTAGCTCAGTCAGTATAGTGACTGATTATGGACTGATCCCTGACAGGGTTACAGGATGTTTCCTCTAGCCTACGTGTCCAGACTGGCTCTTGGGTCCTACCCAGCCTCCTGTCAAATGGGTACTGGGGTCCATGTCATGGCAAAGCACAGCTGGAGTGTTACACGGACCACTAGCTCCTATCTAGTGACAAGGTTACGAATGAGTAGGAGCCATACTACCCCTTCCCCACTCCAAGCACCTGCATGGTGTGTAGCAAGACAACTTCACTTTTCACTTTATTGCCTTTGTTTATCAATGGGTAGAATTCTGTAACAAAACTGAAATTGTGAGCTAACAAGAGTACCCATTGGGATGTACAGCCATTCAACTGTAAGCTAATATAACCCTGATTTCTGAAAGCTGTAAAATTATATTTTTGGAACTATCAGTAACATCAGTACAATTTTTTTTCCTGCATTACATAAATATGTACAGTAAGTCACACATATAGCCACGGTGGTCTAGCGGTTAGAACGCTGGCCTTGTAATCCTGGGGTCTCGGGTTCGATTCCCGGCGGTGCCCTAATTTATAACTTGTGTTGGGCAAGGCCGTGGTCTAGGCAACACGGAGTTTTCCTCGGTTTATCTGTGGCATTCCAACAATTACTCCATTCACACACAGGAGAAGGCAATGGCAAATCACTTCTGGATCATCTGCCAAGAACGTATATGAACAGGTCCCAGTCCGAGAAAAGGATGGAAGGATCCTGTTCATATGGACCTGTCGTCAGACAGAACACTAAATAAATAAAGTCACACATGAGCAAACAGTCTTTCAATGCACATTTTCTATTCTGTGAACGTCAATAATACTTAGCTGTTTATATATGGGATTAGTCTTTATCATGAAATGTGAATTAGTTTAAAGATGTCCATGTTGATCAGTTATGTAAAATTGTATCCAAGAGCTTTTTCATCCGGAACCGACAGGGTAACTCAAACTCCTGATATGTAGCTATTACAACAGTAACAAAGAGATCATATTCTTGTAATCTTGCTGCTGAATCAAATACCTCAGGTACTGGCACTCTTCTTTTATTGTGATTAGTTTCCAATACATATAAACCATCTTCACTGCAACTCTAACACAAGTCAGGTTTTCGGAGTTATGGCATCTGTTTCTGTAATCCCCCCTTCAAACAAACGACTCTGTTCTTTGGCATCATTATTTTACCATGCTTAGTTACACACACACCCCCATACCCACACACGGAAACATTTTTACTTTTATATTCTTACATACACAAGCAACAATGATGCCCAAGAGTAGATGTTACCCCCAGCAACAATCTAGTTGCTTGCAGCCTCTTGCATTAATGCACTGATGCAGCAGAAGTGGGAAGTGCACATGCATGTTCTTGCTCTTTTGAGGAGTTGTGGTGCTTGGAGCCCAGTGCTGAATTAACAGTACAACAAGGAGTGTGAAGTCAGTGGAGAGTAGACAGAAGTAGAGTGCAGAACAGTACATTATGACATAAAAGAGAGCATCTATATCTGGATAATGAGGATTGTGATTTCTGGAGCATCAGGCATAAATTCAGTAAATAATCCAATGTACTCATATTATTCTGAAATAAATCCACTTTATTCTGAACCGACGGTGTAATCATTAATTGTCACAACTGGTGTTAAAAGTGGCAAGAATGACCCTGGCACTACAATTCATCATGGACTAGAAGAATAAGTTGAGTGCCAGCCAGGAGGCAACAAAAAGGATAAAGATGCTGGCCAACAGGCAATGAAAGATTTTATAAGTTCAGGCCAAGAAAAAATGGAAAACAAAGTGACATGCACCAAAGTCAGTGCCATTGGGTCTGGCCAAAATGCATATATAGACAAAATAGGAAAGCAATACAAGCAGCTGAAGGGAAATGTAATTGTGGCCAAACCACAGACCCAGAAACTCAACAGACAAGTTACAAGAGATGTGAAAAGACAAGCATATTGACATCTGTAGTTGGAGACATTGCTGGCAGTGGTAGAAATCTGAATGACACTGGGGGGCAATGGAAACAAAGGAAGAAGCACAGATAGACAAAACCACCAAAGATGGCAGTCTTCTGGTTTGTTATGCCATGTAGTCTGGTAGGAGTGTATCATTGCCCTGATGATAGAGGCAGCAAGGACCTCCAAAACGTCAGTAAACTTCTACCAGACTACATAGCACGAATATAAAACAAACTTAAGTCCTTCCTAGTCTTCTCAGTGTCAATATGTCCGATTATGAGGAATCACGGTATGCAGTATTTTATATCTCATGAGGAGTCATTCACCTCTCAAACTGCCCATGGCTCCCCACTCTAAATTAGCAGGATTCAGGGGACTTGTGGTTGATTACATCGTGTTCCCTTCAGCGGTAACCAATTGGTACCACACTACCCTCCCTGTAAAATTAATCCACATGGGTGGCAATGCAGTGCCAGACTACTTGGGGTCTATGGGAGTGTTCATGAAATGATACTGGGTTTGTTATACCTAGATCATGAGGCTGGGGACAGTGAGAAGGGTGCACTTAACCTCATCTTCTGCGCTCACCATCAAGACACACATGAAGTTCACACCAAAGGCCATGGGACAGCACCATGGAGATAGGACAGATCCCTGCTGGTGAGGCAGGAGTTTATAAATTTATGTGGCCTTAAATCCACATACTGAATATAAATCTAAGCTGTCTTATGCAGCACAGGGTCAGTTCACAAGTGAAAAGGGCTGATTACAGAGATGGCCAGATAAAACACGAAAATGGAAGATGACAAGGCAATAGAAAGGAAAACTTGAGAGCCCCTTTTACATCCCCTCATCAGGATGCAGACTGATCTACCTCAACAGGAGCTGGAGTGGTACACAAAGAGAGTGCAACGGCTCTGAAGAGCCATTATGGAGACCACCAACTAGAAGCGGCCTGCCGGGCACAACTCTAATACAGGACTCAGCCAATCAGTGAGTCACTATAAGATTTTGTGGCAGTTGTCGAATGGCTGGAAACAGGGCCCTCGTCAGGCTATTGTGGACTTAAACCAGAAGGAAGATGACCATGCTTTCTTTGGCAGAGTGAGTCAAGAGAGTGAAAAAGCATCTCCTTATGGGTGGTAACAGGTTACTTCATGAGGCCCTAAAGCTAGAGGCAGTGAAAGCTGCAATTTGACCACCAGCTTCAAGTAACAACGGCCATTATATAAATGCAGCCATCACCAGTTGTACACTGCAGGAATGGACGAGCAGTATGCTGGCAGTGTGGGAATGCCCATCACCTCAGAACAGACTGTCAGCAAAGAACTGATAAAGAAATTTACCATGACTTGAAAATGAGTAACAGCTGGCAAGGAAGGTGGAACACTGGCATCATCACCTTTAATCCCTCATTTCACATTGAATGTGCTATCCAAAGGGAACTTCTGAGGGCTGGATACAGAACTTGACATGTCACACCACGCCTTCGAAACCGAGGTGTATGTGACCATTACCAGGCCAGACATTGTCACAGGACATATTGAGAGAAAGCCAGGTCGATCTGTGTTCTGCAGATGGCCATACCAGTTTTCAAGCAGGTGCTGGCAGAGCTGAATCTGGGGCAGAGCACTTTGAAAACATGGGTGTTCATCACCAAGATCATCCTGGGGATGGATATCCTGTGAGCAGAGCAATGCATCAGTGAGCTGGGCTGAACCACGACAAAATGTCTCTGTGGAGATCTGAAACATGACTATTAATCATCCCAGATAACTCTGACCAGCAATGGTGATTCGAGCCAGATATGCAAGGACGGTGATGGTGTGGCAATAGGGTCCCTGGAGGCAGTAAATGGCCTTGTGCAAACCACTATGAAGGCTTGTCACCAAGGATTTTACATAGTCAGGGCACTGGCTGCAGCTTGACAGAAGGTGCCTGTCAGAATCATGACGACAGCAACCAAGACTAGATGATCTGAAGCCCAACATCAGAGGATGTGAAGGCTCTGTGAGCAACTGTGTACTAGAGAAACCCAGAAATTGGAGGAATTCAAAAGGTTCCAAAATGTTTTCACAAAAAATAGCAACAAGGACAGAGATTACCAGCATGTCGACACCAGCAATGCTCATCTGATCCATCAGCCCCCTTGTGAACTGCCATTCAACATGCAGGTTGAAGTTAATGAGATGAGACAAAGAAGAATAGGGAGTAACTGAGGAGTTGTAAAACTCTTGGTCATTGCCTGTCATCCTTGTCAAAAGAACAGGGACCTTCACTTCTGTGTGGACTACAGGAAGATGAATTACATCACCAAGGATTGCATTCCTACTACAAAGGATCAACATCCTGGATGTGCCCTATGGAGCCAAATGTTTCTCAACCCCAGGAGTAGTTACTGGAAGGTGGCCCTACATCCTGATGACAAGGAAAAAGAATTCTCCAGCAGCCAAATGCTGTGGTATTTCACCATTATGCCCTCTGACCTCTGCAATGCTCCATCTAAAGTCATGCACCTGCATGGCCTAACTCACAAAGCCGATCTGGTATACCTGGATGATATAATCATTGGCTGAACATTCAAGGAAGAGTTTGACAACCTGTGTAATGCTTTCCAGAGGATCATGAAGTCTGTCTCAAACTTAAACCAGAGATGTGACAGATATACATACTTTATCACCTGATAGGGTGACTATAGATCCAGAGAAGCTGGAGGCTGTGCAATGACAAGGGAAAAACACAAACTAAAGACCTTACTCAGATTTTGTACCTAGAAGAGGAAGTTCATTGCTGGATTAGTCAATATTGCCAAGCCACTGACTTAATTCACTAAAGAGAGGAAGACAAGAAAGCAGATGCCACTTTCCAACCCCTAAAGGAGGCCCTCTGTATGGCACCTAAACAAGGATATAAGTGGCTAAGGAAGAAGTTCATCATGAACACAGATGAAAGAAATTTTTGGTGTTGGAGGTGGACTGTCACAAGTATAGGAAGGCCACTGTCCAGGGCTCACATTATTAGTGTGTTTCACTTGAGGGAATTAATGGCTACTGTGAAGACAGGCAGAACACTTACACAGATACCTCTACAGCCAAAAGTTCCACCTGTGCACCAATCACTCTGCCCTGACCTGGGTGCTGAGTTTCAAGAATCTGAAAGAACAGTCAGCCCACTGGGTCCAGTGTCCAGCAGTGCAACATCACATCTAATCAACATAAGGGGTGGAAACACACCAACACTAATACCCTCTCCAAGACTGTGTCCAGAAGAAAGTAACAATTGCCAGAAGGTAGAATGGCAGGCAGGTAGCCTGACAGTGCATGTTATCACTGGTGGCACTGCTGATGGTTCAGATCGTGGAGCCCTACAGAGGAAGCAGCTAAACAAAGATGTGATGCAGATCCTACAGGAAGTAAAGACTGGAAAACATGCTAAATGGAAGGATATTGCTAACCACAGTCCCATATACATAAGCTATGGGGTCCAATGGAAATCACTAGTTGTAAGCGATTGCTCACCTGAGCATCACTGGATGTCAGCCAATGTTAGAACCAAGATCGCTCAAACAGTCCTTCCCAATGGCAAAGTAATAAAAGTGCTGGCAAAACTCCATGCAGGAACTTCATGAGGAAACCTTGAGGTCAACAAACATATGACATGATTGGACAGCAGTAGAAGTGCCTACACTCTAGGAGTCATGTTGAGGGGTGGTGCCAACAGTATGACACCTGTGCATCACTTGAAAGAACCATCATCAACATTGCAGGACCTTTCCCAGAGAGAAAGAGCAGGGACTAATACTGCCTGATTGCCATGGGCTACTTCACCAATCGGCTGGAGGTATCGGCTATCCCAAACCAAGAGACTTTGACAGCAGCAGATGCCCTGGTGAGCAACTTCTTCTGCTGTTTCAGAGTCCCAAGATAGCTGCAGAGTGACAAGGCGGTACTTTGAATCTCAGCTTGTGCAAGACGTGTTATAGTGCCTGAGAATAAGCTAAACACAGACCAACATTCTGCACTCTCAGTCAGATGGGTTGCTGGAACAATATGTGAAGGCAATTGATAAGCATCTGTGTAGGGTTGTTTCAGCACATCACAGAGACTGAGCAGACAGGCTACCCATCTTCCTGCTGGCCTAAAGAGCATCAACCCATGAGTCCACAGTCATGATGCCTAACAGCACAGTGTTTGGGAGGGAGTTGTCTCAGGGCTCCCTCTGACAACATGCACTGGACCTCACAGATTGGTTACATGACAACCATCGCTTTACCCAACAACATTTTAAGGTGACAGGATAAAGGCCAGCTATGACCACCTGACCAATTCCACAGGATTTCAGGCAGGAAACTGTCTGGCTCTACTGTCAGACTAGACCAGAAGAAAAGTCACCCAAGCTCCAACCACCCTAGGAAGGTCCATCTGTACAGAGTGATCACCTGGATCAACAACATGGTCTGCTGAATTCAGTGACAGCTGAGAGTGAAAATGATGTAGGTACACCTGAACAGACTGGCACCATACCTAGTGTCTCCTCCTGGCTTCTGGTGCAACACAGGTAAAGTGTGGAACTATGGAGGGTCATGTACATCACATTTGAACAGCTGTAAGTATTACAAATGATTTGCAGTGCTGGACACCCAGTGTTAAAAGAACAAGCAGAACACAAGGTGTGTGAAGTCAATGGAAATGTAACGATCCGGGATAGAGTCTGGTTACAATTTGTGAGGGTAGCGAAGCCTTTTGCCGAGTCATTGAACAGAATCGTTTCCCTAAGCCTAAGCCCTTCTGGAGTTCGGGCCTAGTCCAGGACATCCGGAAACTTGTCCTTAAATCCTAGCTCAAGAATGTATAGGCAACAGTTGCACACACACATTTATTCACTTACAAACTAGGTCTTAAAATTTACAATATAAAGAAAATAGTTTAAATACCTGGGGCTTACTGCCTATAAATATGACAC